>NW_020955697.1:895398-907348 GCF_003031625.1 Empidonax traillii
AGAAAGAAAAAAAGAAAGAAAGAAAGAAAGAAAGAAAGAAAGAAAGAAAGAAAGAAAGAAAGAAAGAAAGAAAGAAAGAAAGAAAGAAAGAAAGAAAGAAAGAAAGAAAGAAAGAAAGAAAAAGAAAGAAAGAAAGAAAGAAAGAAAGAAAGAAAGAAAGAAAGAAAGAAAGAAAGAAAGAAAGAAAGAAAGATCTCTCAGAAGAACTATGGAATTTTCCCATAAGCTATAGCTGATTTGATACACTGACATTAGGATTTAGACCTATTATGGAATGAAGTTGATAGTACACTTTATTCCCCCTTTAAAATCCAAAGTCTTCTCCTGTGATCACCAATACAGTTTGGATACATTTGTTATAAGGAAAGGGTAGAAAACTATGAAACAGAAAAAAGAGAATTCTTTTTTCATGGTGTTTAAAATATTTATATACTTCTATCACTGTTTTACCATTGTTTACATTTAAACATATTTAAGTTGCTTTATTTAACACATTGTAATTGTTCAATTCTTGACACATACTGAATTTCAGCTCTGAAAACCAGTGTGGATTTTTCATGTCTTTATAGCAGAAATGTAGACCTCTTAGACGAATGGAAGCAAATAAACACTGCATGTGTCGTCACCTTGGCATCTTTTCCCATCATTGCACATAAGCCTGTAATCCCTCTCATCCCCTAAACAGGTAACTTATTATTATACTAGACAGTTTTCTGTCCTTTATCTCTCACATTCAGGCTATTACTAAATCCTGTCATTTTCCCTTTAGAACATCTCCAAAATCTAGCCTTACCATTTAATTTGTGTTTTCAGAAAGGAGTACTCATTCAAGAAATAACTGAGGCATAACAAGACCACTGACATGTCTATCATGTACTTCACTCCTTTCTTCTTAATTCTTCAGCTACTTCCTGCTTTTTCTCTAGTTCATCTTCTTTCCCTGTTTTTAATACTTTATCCTCTGCCCTGAAGGCTTTCTCCTTCTGTGTCCAGTATAACTCAGTTATTACTTAAATATTCAAATCCTTTTAAAAACACTTTGGTTCATGTTCTAGGCTTCTCCCTAAACCCAAGAGTTCATTCATGATCCTTTCCATAACAACACCTTCTGGTCTTTCAGATAGAACTTCTTATTTCCACAATCCTGTAAAAAAAGAAAGCGAAGTACAGTTTTAAAGCATGTATGGCATTCTCTTTTTCCTCCCCCCCCCCCCCTCATATTTTCAGGACTTTTTAATTTTTGTTTTTTTGTTCCTGATATTTATTAGACATCGGAATATTGGTTATTTCAGTACTGCAACTAGAAGTAAAATAATACAATAGAAAGGTCTAACATTAATTACATGTTCAACAGTTTCCACTTCTAATCATCCATCTCATGTAGTGTTTTTAGTGAAATCCTTGTTTTGGCAATCTATTTAGGATGTTCTTGGGGCACTAAGATCCTTTGACTAAGCATTATAAGAAAAGCATAAAATATGTACAGATAATGGGCCAAATTATATTCTTTACTATGTCCACATCAATTTACTGTATATGTACTAACTTGAAAATTTTGCACTGATCAAAGGAGGAAAATATTTGTATGATTGCTTCTGGAATGAAAATCATTCGTATCACATATTTCGCAGAACTGCTGAGGGAACTGTAAAGACAGCAAAGGTGTGGGTGACATCTTACAGCTGTATCAGTATCCTTACGCAAACTGAACTGGATTAAAGAGGATAAAGAAAGAAGAACATAAAATGATGAAGGATTTTTATCCTTGGAATCCATGATAAAACTTTTAAATGAGAAGTTATCATGCATTCTGTGGTTTTAAAAACTCTCTTATATTGCAGCTTCATTTTTAATGCTCAAAAAGTAGTTTAGTTACCTTTGGTGAAGTATTGACTGTAAATAACTGATGAGTGTGGGATGAAACTAATTAAGGAAAATCTGAGATTGAAGTTTTCCCAAAAATGCAAGAGAAGAAGCTAGTCCCTGTTATACATTTAGAGGCATGTGACTATGATGAAGTTCTTTTTCCTTCCGTTATACACTTCTGGGCATTAATCCATAAGATCAGAATGCTTAAATAACTGCTTCTACATTGTTTAGGTCCTTGTTTTACATATAATTTCCTCCACGGGAAAAAAACAAGGAATTACAGTTACCACTGAACTTGGTTAGGGAACAAATACCAGCACTGAATTTGTTTCTGGGTGTTTCTATTGCTCTCATGAAGTACCAGGTTGACTGCACCATAATCTGAAGTTGTTACCCTTGTGGTACAAGCTTTTTTCACCCTGTTTTAAGCAAATGTTTCAACCATAATCAGCAAGGGCTACTTTTAGATCTGAAGTTTTTAGATTCAGTGATATTTGGGTTTTAATCTCTTGACAAGGTATGACAAAATGATCTTTCTGTTATCAAAAGCTTTCAGCATTTCTTATAATCCTTTTGGGGAAATTTTAGGCAGTGAGAATCCATTTAAAGTTCAGAAACACTTGAATCACCTTTTCAGACCCAGTCAGAAAGATAATACATTTTTAGGCTATTAAAAATGTGGGTCTTTAAATTTATTTTTAAACTTATGTCAATTATTTTAGCTTTACATTCCATCACTGTGACTTTCATACTTTTCAAAGATTAGACTTTATTTACATAAGTTCAATAGTATTCTAACATATGAAAATAAATTTTGCCTTTGTTTGGGAAGTATCCATGAAAGGCAAATAAAAATAAAAATAAGAATCATCATCCTTGAGCGGCCCAACTTCTTCCTGTGAAATTATCTAAACAGTACATTTTATTGCTTTAGTTCACATGATAATACAGCTAACACTAATGCCAAGAGGATAAATAATATGCTTAACACTCTCTGCAGAGGATGGAGGTTAGATTTTTGTGTGTGAAGAAAATTGAATCACACCTAAATTTCTTTAGCCTGATAAATTACCTCTGCTACATTCTATGTCTCTATTCAATTAAACAAATATTGTGGTGGTCCAGCATTATTTAACCATGATTAAAATAACTTACAATAAAATTATGATTTCTTCCTCATCAAAGGTTCTTTTATAAAGACCAGCCCTTTGCAGCTTTCTACCTTAATTTATTCTTCATTTGTACCAAAGGAGCCAAGTTGGATCCTAACCTTGACCAAATTAGTAACTGAGACTCATTCAGAAGAAAAAATTTAATCTTGGGTGTAAAAGTTTGACATTATGCTGTTCTTGTCAGAATGTAATGTTATAAAAAAGAACATAAATTTTATGCTGATTGAAATGAACAACATACATGAAACTCATTGAAAAATGGTCTTTATATTTTTGAATCTGTGTTAGCACAACATAATGGACTTGTGCCAGAGTTTTTGCCAACAATGAACTTACAGTTGTACTTTTTGGTGTGCTAATTAAGTGCATTGACACAATAAGATAAGGTCATTTATGATTCTCCCTTTTAGATGCATTCACGTTCTTCCTAAACTGTGGAACACAGAACTGCACACAGTACTCAAGGTAAGGCTGCACCAACGCTGATTACAGAGGGATAAATCACATCTTTTGACTGGCTACTGATTCTGTGTTTCATGCACCAGAACCCATTTTTCCCTCTTGGCTGCCATGACACACTCCTGGCTCACACTGAGCTGCTGCTGACCAGTCCCCCCAGAACCCCCTCTGCAGGGCTGCTTTCCAGACTCTCCTCTCCAGAGTTATATTTGTGTCCGACACTACTCTGTCCCAGGTACAGAATCTGACATTTGTTCTTGTTACATTTCATGCCACACCAGCACTAACAGAATAATATAATTTATGTATTGAGAACAAAACATGTATTAGTAGAAATTCATGATTAGAGATATTATCTTTATGTTTCCAATATAATACTAAAGAAAATCTAAACCTATATAATACTATTTATTTGCAAGTAAACCAGTTTTTATATGGATTGTTTAGCCTTTCAAACATTATGTCTGTACCTATATCTTATCAGCCAATGTCTACAGAACAGCTAGCAGTTTTACTTTTCAAAATACTACTTTACAAGTCATCTCAGAAAGAGAAAGACACACACCTGCACACCACACCCACACACTTGGTTGTAAAAAGTCTCCTCTACACCTGATTTCAAACCTCATGCAGTAATATGTGAACGGAGAATGAGGTACTTCTACACCTGGAGGTGACATTTACAAAGCTGTTCACAATTTTTGCTGCTTTGCCAAGGGGCAGAGAGGGTTGAATAGCTTTCTCTGTCGTTTTCTTCTTTTTTTTTTTTTTTTTTTTTTTTTTTTTTTTTTTTTTTTTTTTTTTTTTTTTTTTCCAGGCAACAGATGCTTCATGAGCTTGAACATTTGAGCAGACCTAGCTAATCATAGCAATCATGCCCCAGGGAGAAGTAAAATGCTGTTCCCCCACTTAAAATTGTTTCTTCATCTGAGGCTTGAGAAGGTGCTAGCTGGCATTAGAGACTGGAGATTATGGTAAAAGGTTCACAGACAGAAGCTACTGTTTGAGCATGCTCTACGATGGCTCTGGAAGGAAAGGTAACAATCCCAGACAGGTGTAAAGATCAGAGCAATCAAACCAAGAAAGACTACGTAGGATTCCAGCTCAGTGAGGGGAGAAGGAAAGTGTCTTGAAAGAAAAAAGATTGAGTAGAAAGAATAAGAAGGCAAGACACAGGAAACATGCTAAGAAGCAAAATCATGCATTTATGTTTGTATTTATAGCTATATTTGCACTTAGAGGTTCCTATGGTGCAAGAAGCATTATAATAGTTGGGGGGGGGAGCTGGGGGGGGGCTGGTTAGGGTGTTTGGGACTTTTTTATCATTCTTTTTTTCTGTAGTAATTTTATACCCAGAGTAATGGCTAATCTGATTTTGTACCTGACCTTTGGGCTTTATTCAGAATTCTTAAAGCTAAACAAACACAGATATACAGAATATGTCTTCCTTCCACATGACCTTGTTTATTCAATAAGGAATAAAAGACAGGATGATTCTGTACCTCCAGCATATGAAGGACATGGAACTGTTGGAACAAGTCCAGAGGAGGGCCACAAAGTTGATAAGGGGACTAGATCACCTCTCTTATGAAGACAGGCTGAAAAAGTTGGGACAGTTTTACCTGGAGAAGAGAAGGCTTTGTGAGACCTCACAGCAGCCTTTCAGTATCTGAAGGGGGCCTACAGGGAAGCTGAGGAGGGACACTTCATGAGAAACTGTACTGGTAGGATAGTGGGAGAAGGCTTAAGACTTAAAGAGAGCAGGTTTAGATTATATGTTAAGAAGAAATTCTTTACTGTGAGGGCAGTGAGGCACCAAAACAGGTTGCCGAGAGGTTATGGATGTACCAACTGTGGCAGTATTCAAAGCCAGGCTGGATAAGGCCTTGAGCTACCTTGTCTACTGGAAGATGTCCTTGCCTATGGCAGGGACAGTTAGGACTAGATGATCTTTAAGGTCTATTCCAACTCCTTAACATTTTATGATTCTATGACAAAGCATTTTGCCGGCAATTCCTAACCACTGAGACCTGATAATAAGAACAACTCATAAGCTCATAAACATATTGGAAATCACAGGTATGAAGAAAAAGAGTTAGAAAACTATATTTATGAGTCTTGGTCTTGAACAAAGCCAGTTTAGAGGGATTCCAGGCACAAGATGAGTATGATGATGAGGTAGATTAAATGAGAGGTTGATTCTTTCTTTATCTGCCCAGTGATAAGAGAGCATCTGTGCTATTATTGCTGCCAATTTACAACTTCTAGATGCCCAGTTAAGGAGTGGTTAACCCCCACAAGGGCAGTAGAAAAGATATAGGCTTTTAAAGAACAATAGCTATATATCCATTTTTAATATTTATCTCTATCCCTCACACTCCCTCCTCTATGTTCCCAGAGACTGTTTACTTAAAACTCACTTTCAGCAACCTGAAGCCCAGCCATTGATTTAAAAGAAAAAAAGTCTCTCAGATAAATTTTTGCTATAACAACACCGAGACTAATAGATTACGCAAGCCCATACTGTCTGTGAGTTTTTCTGGTTATTTGATTGGTTGGTTGTTTTTTTTTTTCCTTTTTGGACTACAGAATGTAAGGTTGAGGTTTCACTTGGTTTCAGTAGTTTCATCTGGGTTGGAGAAAAAGACCTACAACAAGACATAATGCTCAACAGCAATTGGGTGCAGTTTTTTGGTCTTTCTTTTCTAACATACATGGAATTTAATATAGAAAGAAGAAAGATTGTGAGAGAGCCCTGTTTCTCTGAAATTTTTCTCTTTTTTTACCCCCAGTATTAGAATGGGAAGTATTAGGTATATCCGAAGATACTTGTCATTCAGCATAGTTTCTACAAAGAAAACAAAAAACCCTTAAACTTTTGGTTGAGGGTTGATGATATAATATGCCTTGTATTAGAGAAAATATTTTTTATCATTGATAATTATCATTTACCACTATGTTGCAAAAAGTAAATTGCAAGATTCAGCTATTGCATACATTCAACTTGGTGTATTTATCTATATCTCAGCAAGTTTATTATTCAGGATTTTTTTTTTTTCAACATACAGGAGTTCTTTTGAAGAACCAGGAAATGTACTATCTAAGAGCACAGAGATTTGATTAGATTTACATGTAATTTTTGTGATTTACACAAAATTACACAAAAAATTTACCCTTGTAGTAAACTAGAAAAAAAAAGTCATCTGCAAACCAACACCATTGTCCAAATTACTCCAAAATCTGACCATTTTGCTATATTGTCTTGCTGAACTGAAGAGGAACTGGTTGCCTTAGGGTATAGAGAGATAATGGAGAGAAAGAAGATGAAGGCAAACCATGGCATGGCATCCATACAGGTGCATGTACCAACAAGGTAATGGATATTGAGACTCTTGCTGAGGAACATTTTGGGACTTTCAGATTCCAAAATATTATACTTATTTATTTGTGGTGCAAAGATAGGAAGACAGAATGCTATTGCTTCAGTGTCAAATAAATCTGAATGAGAACAGGATAGTCACTAAGCACTTGCAGAGTATCAATTTGCATTTTGTAAGAGTTTTGTGTTAGGCCAATTATGATGGAACTGAACAGTGGATGGTAGCATTTTGAATTGCAATTGCTACTGCTAATGCAGTTTATGTAAACTTCTTGGAATCCTGGAAAGTATTTTGATCTGAATTACTGTAATAATTGTTCTGATTCTTTAAATCATTATAAAGAAGCCCTCAGAGAAATATTTGGCCCTATGCCTTTGGATTCTACTTCTTTCAAACACAACCACAAATGCATCTTTCTTGATCAGTTGTCATTCATTAACGCTTTGTTTCAGATTGTGGAGATGATGTTATTTTACCATTTAACTTAAGTAATGGGCATTGTGTTTTTTTCTTTGAGAAAAAGAAGGTTTAATATCAGCAAGGATTCTTGTGAAGATGAAAAAATGTATCTTATAATTGAAAATTAGAATAAAAGTAGATTCTAAATCTGATTTTACTGGCAATGGAGCTGGAGAACCAAATGTAATTGAATGTAAGCAAAGGAGCCAAAGATAATCATGTTAGCAACAAGATATTAGAAGATATAATTAAAGGAGTGTCCAGAGAGAGGTAGCTTGCATACATAGTTTTATAACTCTAATGATAAAAATACCATGGAAAAAAATAAAATAATACTGGATAACCTTTGTGCTGTTCATTTTCTATATATTCCATGATTGCATGCATTATGCTGAAGATGAATCATCACATATTACCTTTTTTGTCCCTTATAATCTGTTTTATATTCGTTGGGTAATTCTTTTGTGTTGTTATTAGTGTTGTTGACTGTTCTCTTGTATTTATTCATTGGCACACAAATATTCATCAGTATTATGACAGCAGCTATCCTTGAACAAAGCTAAATCACCATATTCCCACCCACTCTTTTTCCCAGGCTCAGTGTCACTCTTATGAGAGGTATCAGTTTTAGCTTGGGTATTAATGAGCAAACAAAACGACTTCTGCATGCACATTTCCTATTGGCATTTCCTCACTTATGAAAGTAATTTTTGAATTAAAAAATATGTTACCTCCTATACTTTTCACTTTCTAAAACAAAAAAAAAATAAGAAGCTGGCATCTTAGTTTAGTTAGCATAGTCATGTTTCTTGGGAAAATACCTTTTCTGAAATTTGTTCTCTGACTACATTTATCACCTTTTGTCTCACAAGAGTTGAGAAATGATAGAAAGAAAATATTAAGACTATTCCACATGCATATAAGAACATCTACTCTATTTTTTCACATTGAATCTCTTTTCAAGAGAAAGAGAACACTTGCTGAAATAACTTTGTCACTACAGACATATCTGAATCCCTTATAGATGTCCTTTATTGTAGGTAGATAGGGTGGAGGTAGGAGGAAGGGAACAAACCTATCAACCAGTTAAATCCAATAAAGAATTTAAAAGCTGGCAGCATAAAAGAACAAGGATTAAGGATCACATTTCCCAGGTATTTTTTATGCACTGTACATTTCATATAAGCTAGAACTTGTTCCCCTTAAAATAGAGGCTGCTATAATCAGTAACATGATGGATCCATAATTTGCCTTTCAATCAGTTAGACACGGTGCCTTCAAGAAAGGTACTCATTCATTTAAGTAGTCATCTGTGTTCTTTGTGAAATGTGTTTACTCATAAATATGTAATCCACTGGTGCATTGTGCTATGTATTTCTCTCAAGCACCTGGTCCACTGAGATAAGCACTTATTTCTGTTACCATCTGTGATAATTGTAACAGTAGAGCTTTAGTGAAAGAGATTTATGC
The DNA here is from genome assembly GCF_003031625.1 of Empidonax traillii. Taxonomy (NCBI): domain Eukaryota; kingdom Metazoa; phylum Chordata; class Aves; order Passeriformes; family Tyrannidae; genus Empidonax; species Empidonax traillii. The sequence continues at coordinate 904,208 of NW_020955697.1, forward strand.
TATTAAGCTGAAGGTCCAATGTTCAGATGCAGACAGTGATGACTGAAGAGAGGCATAAATAAACTTGTACAAAAACCCTCAAACCAACAAAACAGGAGGTATGCATTTTGAATCTGACACAGTGTATGTAAAAACCCAGCTGTTAAAAATATGTAAGTAAGATTACAAAAATATAAAATCACAAATATTAGGAAGAGAGTTATAGTCATTGAATAAGTTCTGTCCCATCCTACTGTCATGCCATGCTAATTACATTTTTTATAAAATATCAGCTTTTAAGGTAGATTACATCCATATCACCAAAATGAGGAAAAAAAAAGAAAAAAAAAGCCACTGACATTTTGTTTCTTAAGATAGTCCTAAAGATAATCCTTGCATTCGTTTGGGAGTTTATGAAGGCTTAATTATTCTGTTTAGTAAACAACAAGGTGCTCTTGCAGTCTGTTCATACTACTCTGTGCATATGTAAGCTTCTCTGACAAATAAAGAAATGTTCCTAGTTAGTTCTTTTCATACATAGCATATTAATAAGCTATGAATCAACAGATCTCACCTAAATCAAATTGCAAATGATCAGTGGCACCACATTTGTTTTACATTCAGCATTCAATACAATGAATGTATTTTTCAGTAATTTGTAATACTCCACAGTTTTACGTGTGTTATAACACTAGTTTTGTTGGGTTTCTTTCCTTTTAAAACATTACACTTACTTTTAGCTAGATTAAATGTTACCCCTGCTTCTTATATGACTATAATTAAGTAAGCTAAGTAACTACTTACCAAAAAGAAGTAAAGTAGCTTGGAGGAGCTTGATCATTATACATAAACATAGCTATTTTTTCTGTTTTAGTGATTATTAAAGCATTTCCAAATTGCTGTAAAGTCCATTTAAGAATACAAAATTTATTAAAATATTGACAATACTTGTAAAGTCAAACACCATTGTGTGATGTTAGACAGGATAGATACAAGCTGCTCTGATGAATTTGATACAACTGATAAATTTTAGATTAATCTCATGCTTTCTTTTTTAAAACATTATCTCGTTTCCTTGAGACAGCTAAACTTTTTTTTTTTAATTGTTCCTGTTAATGCTGATAATTCTCAGGATTTTCAGCCAAAGGAACAGATGATAAAATAAAAACAAATTTCTTCCAAGTCACATGTCTATAACCAGCATGAATGACCATGACGCTTTTCAAAAACTGCTTGCAAATTTTCTAAGGCATTAAAACAGAATCCTTGGAAGACTCCATCTAATGTCTACTCCTCAGGGGGCTAAGAGAGTTCAAAAAATACTCCAGCTTGGCCTTCATTCCTCACCATCAAGTTTTTATAGGATGAAATGTATAATCAACACAGCAGTAACAAAAGTATCTGCATCCTAAAAGACTTCACAGTGAATGTTAGTCTAGAAGGAAAGAGTGAGTGTCTCCTGGCCTAGTGGAAGGTGTCTCTGCCCATAGTCAGGGGATCTGTGGGGTCCCTTCTGACCCGATCCATTTTGCAATTCTACAACTGTGTGATTTCTGTGAATGAAGTTTTAAATGAAGAAGACAATTAAATGAAATTTCTGACAGACATTCTTTGGTTTTGAAAAAGTAGTGTAAACTTTGTAAAGTACAAAAAAATCAGAAATGATCTGACATACTATTTCCAGTAGGACTATATTTGGGATATTCAGGTATGGCAAAGAATTTGAACTCATGTGCATAGAGAGGCAAGGTGTTGCACCTTCAGAGGCCTCAGGGAGCACAGAAGCACTATGTCCTCAAATAAGGGAGGGCTGTGTGCTGAACACACAGGATGCCCAGATGTATTGAAGCTGTCAGGTCCTGGATAGATCTCCCCCACTCCTGGGTGTTGGGCTTCCTGAGCACAGGCCCAACTTAGATTTTTTTATTATGTTTCCCTAACACATATTTTTTTAATAATTTCCTTGGCTTTTTAATAATTTTAATAATTTTAATACTTAAATTAAATTTAAAATAATAATAATGTAATAATATAAAAGTAATATCGTAATTAAATAAAATTAAATTATCATTAATAATTTAATAATTTTAATAATTTCCTTGGCTTATTTATCTAGAAGTGTAACTTAGTGAGAAAGGATTGATAAAACTATGACACATCCACAGAGGAAGTAAAGATAATTGGCCATAATGGCTATAACATTTGGTTCTACTTGGCAAAGCATAGACAGTGCTGTCTTCAGAAAACTGGCCCCAGATGGACAGCTTATTTGTGAAGCAAAACATAGTGGTGGGTGGACAAAGCAACACTTGTTGGATAAGGGACTCTCTGGATAAGGCACTCCCTTTTCTTTGGTGGAAGGTTTTGTTTCAGTTCCTTCCTCTAAACTACAAAGAAGGTAGATATTTAAATATGTCCTGTGGTCGAAATGACTGCCCTAACCATTGGTCTGGGAGACTTGAGGAGGAAGGAAAGCTATCCTTCTTTTAACTTTTGATTGACAGGTGAATCTTCCTTAAAAACACTGGCTTTGTTTCTATATTTTTCCATGACTTATAAAATCACCCCAAAATGGAGCTGATTTAATCTTTAAGCAAATAAAGTATGTCTTGATTCAAACTAAGTGCTTTACTTCAGTGAAAATGATTGCAAAAACTTGATTTTGAAATGATAGAAACCTAGTAATTTATCTGTTCTTTTTCCTGGTTTTGCCACCAAATAGAGAAAGCACAGGCACATGCAAACATAAACACACTTCCTTGAGAAGACTTAAACTAGAATCCAGCCTTGATCAGCACCAGATAATATTCCCCAAGACTTTGGCATGCCAACTATATATTTTCTGTTTCTTTACCTTTCAGTGTAAACAAAGTAAAGCACAAAAATTTTCTTTCCTAAAATAGAGGAAATAGGGAAAAAAATTAGTCATTATTAATAATATGGGTTTTTATGTTTAAAACCATACAAATTTTTTAAAACTTTTTTTTTTTTATCTGTTTGGATGAAAGGCACCCTGTGTTACTAAGCTTGAACTCTTCTTTTTTTTTTTTTTTTTTTTTTTTTTTTTTTTTTTTTTTTTTTTTTTTTTTTTTTTTTTTTTTTTTTTTTTTTTTTTTTTTTTTTTTTTTTTTTTTTTTTTTTTTTTTTTTTTTTTTTTTTTTT
>NW_020955697.1:907890-908238 GCF_003031625.1 Empidonax traillii
TCCTTCCTTCCTTCCTTCCTTCCTTCCTTCCTTCCTTTCTTTCTTCCTTTCTTTCTTTCTCTTTCTTTCATACTAACAGCACTCTTATGCATTATTTAATCGAGGATATATGCTAAAACATTTTCTCTTGCAGGATTACCAGTAGTTACTTTTCTTTAATTACAGACTAATTCTGATCTGAAAGTGCCCAGTCACGCATCTCTGTCTAACCCTTCTCAACTACCACAGGATTTGAGTTCAGTTTTTTTCTTTGGTTGTTTTTTGTTTGTTTGTTTGTTGGGTTTTTGTGATTTTGGTTTTTGTTTGGTTGGTTGGTTCGTTGGGTTTTTTTTGTTTTTTTCTTGTTGG
>NW_020955697.1:911799-922638 GCF_003031625.1 Empidonax traillii
CTTCTTCCAGTCACCAGGGACTTTCCCTGACTGACATGGCTCAGCAAATAACATGAAAAGTGGCTTGGCAACAGCATCATCCAGTTGCCTTAGGACCCTGGGATGCATGTCATCAGGCCCCATAGACTTTTTGTTGTCTAGGCTAGAAATTTAGGTGAAATTAGAAGTCTGTAACATTTAGCAGATCACTGTTAATCTGAAGTAGTTCGTGTTACTGTATCTCAGCCAGGAAAAGTAAACAAAAATGCAAAAAATCCTCCTCCCCAAATCCCCCATCATTAATTTTAAGATCCAGTTCAATGACTCATTAAAAGGTCAGTATAACATTGTTGCTTATGATAGCATAATACTGAATTTTATGACCCTGGCGGGCTTTTACAGTCCTGTGATCTGATAGAACGAAAAGAACTGATAAGGAATTAAAAATGTATACATCAGGGAGACCTGGCTTCTAAATTTTTCAGAGAAAGAATTTTAAGTGCATGCTTAATGTAAATGAGTGAAAATCCTCTTTGTTTTTTAACTTAAATGTCAGAGTAAGAAAAAGAGGTTTGTTTATATAAGTTTTAATGTTAAGGTTCAAAATTCAACAGAAAGAAAAGAGAGAAAGAAAAGTCGGAGTGTAAAGAGGGAAAAAGAAAGAAAATAAAAAAGAATCTCTAGAGTGAACTCCTTTGATTATACATGTACTCCTTTTATTACACAAGTTCAAGGATTTTTAAAAAGATCTTTTTGATTATTTTTTAACTAAGTCTGCACTGGAGAAGAAAATAGAAGAAATAAATCTCACTTCCATGACAGAATCCATGTTCACCTGGAAGAACAAAAAATAAAATAATATTTCCCTTGGAGATATAGATGAAACTTTACCTTTCTCATATTCACACTCTGGACACACCAACTACACTGCTCCAAAATTATCACATAACTGATATTGTGTTGTCTTGCTCCTTTTGCTTAATCTACATATTGCAAACTGACTTAAAAATTCACAAATGAAAATAACACTCATGCAGATACTGCATATTGTATTTAGCTTGGCCACACAAAAGTGGCCTACAGGATTTATTCCAAATATTCCAAAAGTTCTAAAGTTATTGATATAGTTGGGCAATCTGCATCAGTCCTTTATCATTTACACTTCATGGAAATTATGATCAACTAAAAATAATGGCATTTTGCTGCCAGTTCATATTCAATGGCCCATGCAATTAATTACTGGAATTGAGCAAGTTGACTTACAGAGGAAGCAAACCTGCATTTGGACACATAATCAATAATTTTCATGTTCAGTTATTAGATCAGCAATTGTAATTATAATAAGTCCAATGGGAACATATATAACTGTATATTCATATATACATGCTGAGTTTTGCATCTCGGGATTTCAGAAAGTTTAGCAGAAGTTAGCAATTAAAGCAGAGAATGTTTGTTTATCCTTTCCTTCACTCACAGCATACAGTTCTTAGTAAAACATAAAACATATATTTTATGCTGCTAACTGCATAAAGGTGTAGTTTAGAGAGAATTAGACATAAAAATGCTGTCAAATACCATTAGAAATGTTGTCTGTATTAGGTGTTTTAACTAGATAATCTTGATATAGACATGTACATGCACTTCTATTTGTCTCTTCAGTCACAGTTTCAGTCTCTTCTTACACTGTGTAAAAACAGCCTTCAGCAGAAGTAGGTCAGAACTGTATTTTATTATATATTGGCCACATAAGCCTTTAGCTTCTACTACATGAATTTTGTCTTACGGTGAACTTTGTTAAGATCTTCCGAAATTTATTCAATTTTCCCTAAAGGGTGGATCTCTGCTCTTGGTAGTTATCCTACAGTATGGTGAGGTTGTTTCAAAACTGGCTGAATATCTGATCCCAGAGTGTGGTGATCCATGGCACAGAATCTAACTGGAGGCCAGTAACTAGCGATATACCCCTGGACTATATAATGGGTCCAGTCCTATTTAACACCTTCATTAGTGACCTGGATGATGGGGCAGAGTGTAGCCTCAGCCAGTTTGCAGGCAACGTAAAACTGAGAGTTGTGGCTGATATGCCAGAGGGTCACGCTGCCCTCCAGGTGGACAAAAACAGGCTGGAGAAATGGTCCAACAGGAAGCTCATGAGGTTCAACAAGGGGAAGCACAAATTTTTGCACCTGGGGAGGAACAAGTCCATGCGCTAGTATATGCTGGGGGCCACACAGGCAGAAACCAGCTTTTCAGAAAAGGGGTCATTCAATGTAAAACAAACTCATTTCAGTAGAGCTTAGTGCTGTGCCATGTAAGAAAATTTGAGGAACAAAACAATTCAAATTAAACATCAGAATCTAGTAATTTTATTTCAGTCCCTTACATTCGCCAACATTTAAATGGTCTTTTAGAATGAAACAGCATAGAAATTGAAAAAAGTGCATCTATATTCCCGTATAATATAGCATGTAGATAAAAGTACAGCCACAAAGGAATTGATATGGGCAAGTCTAAATAGCAAAAAAACACTGTTAATAGCTGTTTTTTATAAATAGAAGATTATAATCATGCTGATTTGTTACGGTGATATTGGGTAGAGTCTTTTTATGCAAATGCCCTGCATATAGTAATAAATAAGGAGGTTTATGTGTTAGCTGTGAATGAGAGAAGATAAACTATACCAAAGCAAGATGAAAAGCTTTTTCTTACTCTGTGTTTAAGACCTCACAACCAAACATCTCAGTTTACAGAACAACACCTTCAATAAGAGTTAAATACTGTTGAAACCAATGTACTTGTTCTCTATTGCTTTAAAGTATTTAAAGTAAGGTAACAACATACTTAGGCCTTTGGTAAATCTTGAATTAGCCACTTCCTAATACTTTTAAAATGGATTAAAATACTGCCTGTCAATAATTACACAGTGTGCTGTAAAAATTATGTCATTAGGGTTGAGACAAAAACAATGAAAGCACTGAACAGTTTAAAAAATGTAACCTATGAAAAGAGGTTAAGAACACTGAATTTATATAGCCTACAAAGGAGATAAGAAAGAGGTGATAAAGTAAGTATATATAACTACCTTCCAGGAATTACTAAATGGAAAAAAAAAGAAGCATTTTTACTTAATTTGTTCTTGTAGGTAAAAGAATAACTCAAGCCCTGAACTTAAGAAAATGGAGAACAAAAAGTGAAAAAGCATTGTTTAAAAGTGAGGTCAATTAGATAGTGAAATAACCTGCCAAAACAGCTATTATCACTGAAAGCATTCAAGGCATACCACAGAGGGAACTTATGAAAAAATTGTAAGTACAGTCCTTCTTCTATACAAAGCTGAGTCAGATGACCCAGTCAGTCATTTCTAACCCTGGTTTCTATTATTTAAAGATGATACAAGACAATAAAACAACAGCAGAACAAATAGCAATGCACAGAGGTAGATTTGTCCTTCAGAAGGAACACTTTCATATGTAATTTCCAGGTTTTTTAAAGAAAATGGTTATCATAAATTTAGGGTAATTTCTATCACATCAGTGGTCTCAGAGTTTAGAATACTCTGTAGAATTTTTTAATTTTCTTCTTTTAATTCTAAATAAATGTCTCAAAAATACATCTGTAGTGATTAATTAGCGACATAGACTGATTATTAAGTTGTTTAGGCTGATGTTTAAAAGTGCTATAACATCAAATAATCTTGCAATTTTTAAGAGGTTTAATGTTGTGTAAAATGATCTATTAGCTCTGTGTTGAAGCCTAAATTGTTTTTAATCTGAATGCAAGCAATTTTTCAGTTTGATGTACAATACCATTAGGTACTTAAAAATACTAATTTAACAAAGTTTACACATTAATATTCTGAGAATAATGTCTCCCTAAAGCATGAGCACTTTGCCATTCAATTTAGCATCTTAACTTCTTTTTCTTCTTTTTTGAACCTTCCTTAGACTATCAAATCAAGAAATCTCACTCTAATTTCAGAAAAAATATCTAAAGACAGCTTGACAGAGTTATAGGTAACTTATTTAAAAATAATGTAAAGAGTGTATTCTAATAATGGGAGATCTATGCTCTATCAATGCATAATTTCCACACAAATCACAAACACTTTAGTGACATGCTCCTTCATTATTACATGCTTCAAACTTAGTTAATGATTAAGAAAACCAGTGTCACAACCACTATCACCAATACCAAAGAACCCACAAATCCTCATTTATTTAAATTCACACAAAATGCAGAACAGGACATGCAAAATATCCTCCTGTGACATAAAAAAAATCATAATTCAATTTTATGTTTTCCCTGCTTGCATAAACCAAAACTTTATACTTTTAAAAGTGCTATTATAGGTATTTTTCTAAAGTTATAAAGCTATTTTTTGCTCAAAATTTTCAACATTTTTAGACATCAGTTTTCAGCATTTTTATGCAATCCTGAGAGAGCCAAAGTTTTTGAAAGAAATATCAACACTTACAAATTTCTATACAACAAATGAATAGAAAACTGGGCAGTCTTCAGATGACATTTTCTTGTGAAGTTGCTAATATTACCTCTTCAGCACTAAGTGTGGTGTCTGATAATCTCATTCCTTTAAGATTAGGAGGCTTAAACCAATCTTAAAATCTTTAAGATTACCTCAGAACCTTAATTAAATTTTTTAGAAGTATTTAAAATCTATTTTACACAGATGTATGTGACTATGGAATAAGAATGTCATGGGTTTGCTGACCAGCTCCCCCTGGGCCTGAAAATAGTTTTTTTTCCAGGTGGATTTCTGGAGAAAAAGCTAATCAAAAATTTTAGTAATGCCCTTGCCAATTACATATTTAAGAAAACGGAAGAGAAGGCTTGTGGTGCAGAAGAAATTAGGAGCAATGTAGGGAGAGAGGCAGGCCCCAAGTGTGGGGCAGCCCTAGGCTGGGGGCAGGTGTGGCACTGAAGGCCCCCTGGCCAAGACACGTAACAGAGCGGAAGAAAAACTCTAAAGGAAGACTGCCTGGATGAAAAATACTGCAGAAGGAATTCCAGGCAGAGACAGACAGCACAGCCTCCAAGGTCAAAACTGGCAGCTGGAGAAGAGAGAAGAGAAGCCCAAAGGGGGTCTCCTTCTCTCCCTTCCTCTCTTTCTCCCTTGAAAACTAAAAACTGCCACCTGTGGAAGACTGTTGGAGAGCAGAAACCCCCCTCTACAGCTCATGAAGGAGCCCACGCTGAAGCCCAGGAGTGCATAAAGATGTGACTCCATGGGAAGCCTAAAATGAAACCGAGTCCTACTAGAGACCTGTGGCCCATGGAGAGAGAGACCTAGGCTGGAGCAAGTCAGCCAGTGTAGGATCTTATGATCCCAGTGAGGGATCCATCCTGGTGCAGCTGAATTTGTGACCCTAAGGAACATCAGAGAATGGAAGAACTGTTGCCTGAAGGTAAACTCACGCTAGAGAGGTCCATCAAGGACTGTCTCTTGTGAGGAGGGACCCCACAGGAAACAAGGGTGGACTCAAAACCCATTATCCCCTGTAAATGTGGGAAGACCATGGCAGGTAAATGTCCCCTTGCAGTCCATGGAGGCCCCCACAGGGCCCGGGTTACCCCCAGCCTCCAGTCTTAGCACAGGAAGGGGTAAGCCCAGCCCTGAGGTCGACATAGAAGAGAGAGAGAAAGACAGTTCCAGCTGCAACAAGTTGGAGCTGTCGTCCTAGAGATAATAAAAATGGAACTTTGAAGTGCTGCAAAATTATTTAGAACACCTGTAGCTCCGGAAATGGAAAAGAAACTGCTTCTCCTCTTGAACTGATACAAGTGGGGAGGGGTACTTCTGTAAATACATAGCACTTTCTGCCTAATTAGAATTGTTGTATATATATAGTTCTTTAGTTTTTATCTTGCTAGTAATAAATCCTAATATTATTCTCCCCACATCAGATCTCTTTTGTCTGCATAAACCTTCTTTCAGCTTATAGCAATTGTTGGGGGGGAGGGGGGGGAGGGGAAATTGTCCAAAGTAAACTCACAACAAAGAAAAATATTTTAATTAAATACAATAATTAAACAACAGGCATAATACATTAAACATAATCTACTCCTTGGAGTTAATCAGTATTTTTTTCCTTTAAATAATAACATAGTAGAATCAGAATAGATTTATTTATGTTTTTCATAAGAATTTCTGTTGCAATTGAGATATTTCACAGCACACTTTCTGAGAATTTCCCCCACTCCCACCTCATGAAGAAAAAAAAAATGCCTGTTGCATAATAAATTTAGATCCAATTATGTTCTCATGATACATTTTTGTAAAAGAAATTGATAGTGATAGATGTATACTTAAAAAACATCAGGCGCTCATCATTTTACATACACAGAACAGCTTGATGTTGTGAACTGACAGAGAATGCACAATAGTTCTTCCTTTCATAGTATATCCATTTATTTTATACTGGTGAGTGTTCTTCTAGACAGTTCAATCATTTTCAAGATGAATGTGTTAGAAAAGGAATGCTTTATAAAGGTCCCTACAGTATTTTTCTATGAGTGTTTCTGACAATCCAAAGCAAAACCATACAAGCAAATACAAAACCCCCAAAACAAACAAAAACCCCACCAATCAAAACAAAACAAAACAAAAAAACAAAAACCAACCAAACAAACAAAAACAACAAACACAAAAAACCCAAAACCAATAAAAAAACCACCCCAACCTCTCACAAAGTCAGAATAAGGTAAACTGTGCCAGGAAAAGAGCTAAAAGAATTTATATAAACCATTCTAGAAGAAACCATGGTGCAATAGTAATGCAGGATTTGAATGCAAAACTTTTCTTTTGAGTAAATCTCAAAATTTCCAGTTCTAGCTATACCTGTCTTGATTTTAGCATGTTGTTAAGGATTTAATCTTGTGTCAGAGGCCAAAATTTAGCCCATATAAAATTTCACAATTTGGGGAAATTCAAACTTTTTAGAGAAATTCTTATTTTGCATGGCAGAGCTGGCCAGTAGAATTGACTTCTTCTTGAAGGTGCAAGGAAACAGTGTAGCTTCTCTAGAGATAACATGACAACTCAGTCTACATAATGAGGTCCTTAACTTTGCTCTAAGATTTCACTTTTTTTTGGATCTCAGCTTCTACATAATTTTCTAAATATGCTTTCCTATTGCATTGAGTAATAATATCAATTTACATTTTTTTAAAAAATCTGTATTACGGAGTGCATTTTGCATCTAAGAATTTATCTACAGTGTTCAGATGTTTGGATCAGCTGGTTTAATTGCAAATTTTTTATTGTATTTATAGAGTGGCAGAATTTAAACCTTTTTTAATTCACTGCGCTAACAGTCCTTATACAAAGAAAGTTCAGGAGGGAAAAGGATTTCCTGAAAAAGTAGTTTATATTGCTATTTCATATTTGTCTAAGTAGATTCAGTTCTTATACATATAAGAAAAATGAGACAGAGAGAGATGAAGTAACGTACTTGAATTAACTAAGCAGCAAACTACATCAGTATTGACCTATTTACCTATAAGAGTGTGTCTTTGTTCCCCTTCACTTTCATTACTTAAGTGAGAACATGAGGGTCTATTTTGCCTTGCAGATTCGAGAAAGCAAATCCACTTCTTTAAAATGCAATTTCTGTCACTATATTATTGCTGTCATTTCTGGTTCATGCACTGATTGGTTTATCTCACTGAGTGTTGATAAAAAGGCACCATAGATACCTATTTGGGGAAAAAAACATAAAAAAGGGTACTTTCACTGTTGCTGTGGGGAATGGAAAATATGTTTGTTTATGTGACTCAAAACGTGTGTTTTAGTCATCTGCCCCTGCATTCCTTAGTATTTTATGCTGCATTACTTCTGGGAGTTAACTGAAAAGATACTGTTAGGTAACAATACAATGTTAAAATAAACACTGACCAGGTTCCTTAGAAAAGAATAGTAAAGTTTCTAGTTTGATATATTCTAGCTGCCTCCAACTAGTTGATAGCCTAGAGTGCTGTTTGGCCAGTGCTGATACTGAACCTACTAAAAGACTCATGGATAAGAACAGTCTAGCTGGTTCCTTTCATGGAGGTAGAGATTGATACAGAGAGTGGAATTGCGCTGAGATAACGAAAAATGTAGCCAAATGTCTGATTGTGCTAATTGACTTTCCTCAGTAATGTGTTGAGGGTTGTTTTGGTCTCTCTCTCTCTCACATGCATACAGAGCCCAGAGAATCGACCCATTTGTTGTAGAGTTTGCCAGGTCTTTTAGTTTAGGGAAAGATGTTGCATAACATTTACCTGGTAAACATGGTCTTCATAGCAATTAAAATATATTAAAACACAATTAGAAATTAAAACTGAGGCTTTCCTACAAGAAAAAACATTGATGCAAACTAACATAAAGTAGCAATGCTAAAGAATAATCCCTGCTATGCTTATGTACTTATTTTGACTATACTGCCACATGTTTGTGAATAGCTTTGTGAAACAGAAGATAGGAGGAGGAAACTGACAGTTACTGTAAGTCACTTACAAATGATTAGCCTCCAGGAACTATGTGATGTTATTGAAGCTTTCTGTAGGTTCTATACAAACTAACAGAGATTGCTTTTTCACCCAACAGCTTTCTTGCCTGACTAATCATAGCTCTGAATTGCAGAAAGGCAAAGAGGTCAAAATCTGTCTTTGCTTACACAAAGTTAATTTCAGTGAAGTCTATTAAATAAAAAGAGATGTTTCATATCCAGAGGGGTAGATGAGGGGACAAATTTTCCTTTTGCATTTATTGTTCCCCTGTAGTTGAAAGATTAAATTACCTAGAAAACATTATTTATGGAGAATTCTTTGGTACAAATGTGATAAGTTTTATTTGAAGTAAGAGGAAGCTTTTGATTGTGACTGTTCTAAACGTTGTTTACTAATTTAATTATTAATCTCTTGTTCTTAAGAGTCTTTGCAAATACAAATGTTATCAAAGGGAATTAAACCTAATAGACCCCTACCTTCAATAGCAGTACATTGGAGGACTAGAATGTTTGTAAAATCTTTTTATACTGTATATGGAATGCTCATGAAACAGTCTCAAATCAGCAGTTTTCAAAATTTAAATTTATTTTCAGTCAATGTAAATAATTTTTGCATTTGTAAATTTAAAACATTATTAAAAACATTTTAATCATTAACAAAATAATTAACAGAAATGTAAATGCTACTTGTAGAAAAATTGTAAATTCCTGAAGCTCAGACACCATTTTTTTATTTATATCCCCTCTTCTGCCCTCCAAAGAAATAAGTTGAATCTCAAAATCACAAAGAAAGAATGCTAAAGAGGCATCAGGACTCTTTCAGTATTGCAATTACATGGGTATATTCTGTATATTATTTCAGCAGTAGTAGCAATAAAATGAACTAAGATTCTTTTCTTCTAACAATGATTTATATTCTTAAAATAAAAATAATAAGATATTGCAAAATAATTAGTTACATTTAAGAAATGGCTACAGGGCACTCACCTGCAGGCTGTCAGTAACTATTTCTTTGCATACATACTCTTATTACATACAGACACAGATAGTTTTCATTTATCAAATTAATTGAAAATGCGGATAATGTAATCCTGAAATGAGCTTTAGTTGTGATTTATATTTTTTATTTCTTATAAAACAAGGTACCCTTTCTGTTAAGGAAAATCATGGAAAGAGAAGATTGTGAAGCGCATATCACATATGAACAGTGTACAAATGACATTATTTACAAAGTAAAATCAGCCAAGATTGTACTTATAAAATCAGTCATCTGTCCCAGTAATATTACAATATTCTTAAAGCATAGATTTTCCCATTATGATCAGGAAATAAAGAGCTGACTTAGTTTTCATCTCTTTCCTCACCTAAGAATAGAAAATGGTTACCACTAGGGTATTTCCCAACCTTCGTGTTTTTAAAGCCATCAAAGAATTATACTTTTCATTAAAGAAACAAAGCAAACCAAAAACTTAAAACCAAACATCTCTAATTTCACAAATCTCAAAGTATAGAGAAAGGATACAAGTTACTAATCTGATTTAATACAGAATTAAATAAATAAGTAGTAAGGGAGTTAAGGTTATCCCAATAAACAATACTGAGTAAATTTAGATCTTTGTTAACATATCTTTTCAACTCAGTGGAGCACAGATTCAGTGTCTTCTTTGTTTTTACATCTTACAATTTTTTGGGCAACTTTCTACATTTTTAAGAGTACCTCACTGTTTTTGCACTTCTTTCTGGCAATATTTATGCCACTGCTTTACAAATACAAGGCCATCATGCTTTCTCTTAACATTCAGTGTAATATTCATCAATCAAAATAAAGAATAACTGAAAGTACTTAAAAGAAATAAATCATTATTGAGTCTTTTGTGTCCCTATATCACCAGTTACGACTTTGACATGAAATTTGGCCTTGGATGTGAAATACTGCCTAGGTACTTTGCTTAACTAATAACTGTTGGAGTCTAAGTGGAAGAATTATACTGAATCTAATAGCCAGAAACTAATGACTTGCAGCACTTATGTTAAAATACCACACATCTTCATAATTGTGGATTTCCTCATTCTTTCAGAATCACTTTCTTCTCTAGAGCATATTGAATAGTATCACATAACTAACCTGAATAAATGCATGCAATGGACTTTTATGAGGGTTTTTTTATTATCATGAGGTCCCTTTTATTGCTTTCCTCCTCTCTCTTCTTTCAACCACAGTCTATTTGCCAGCTTCAGGTACAGAATTTTATGCAACAATCAGAGAGTGCTGAGTTACTATGAATTCTGATTAACCAAAGGGGTCAACTTTCATTGCAAACTGCATAAAACTCAGTCCATTAAATTGCCCATT
>NW_020955697.1:922812-924767 GCF_003031625.1 Empidonax traillii
GAGGTCCCTTTTATTGCTTTCCTCCTCTCTCTTCTTTCAACCACAGTCTATTTGCCAGCTTCAGGTACAGAATTTTATGCAACAATCAGAGAGTGCTGAGTTACTATGAATTCTGATTAACCAAAGGGGTCAACTTTCATTGCAAACTGCATAAAACTCAGTCCATTAAATTGCCCATTTCAAGCTTGCGGTAATGGGTATGATTTTGATTATATTAATTAGTGCACCTTCTATATTGCCAAACTAAATGCTTATTTTAAGGAATACAGAGGTTTCTTCTTCCGATATAGAACTGGTTTATAGGAAAGAAAGAGTAGATTTATTGGGTTAACTGAAATATAGTAGATGAAAAAATTAAGTCATTGCAATAGATAAATTATTTTGTCAAAGAAGTAAGCATATTATATGAACTACAGTTTTAAAAAATAATCCTAATTCATTATTTTTATAATTTCATTTTTAAACCAAAGACATAGGATTTTATGGCCTTTGGTCACAGAAATCCATTTAGCTATTCATAACACAAAACCAAAAAAATTTGCTCATATCTTCAATGACTCCTCTAAATACCTAGAAAATTAATGGTTCCCTAAACCCTACGGTAAACTAAAATAGTTTTCATTTCTGCTTCAGCAGTTGATAGAATAAAACATATATCAGCAGACTCAGCCACTGTTCTATCCAGTTTGATATTCTGGATATCACACAATATGATTAATCTTTGTATTTTGGACAGCATACAAATATAGGTTCTTTATATGCCTCAACTCATCCAGTCAAAGATAAAATTAGATTAAGAGAAGGGTAGAAAAAACAGATCTTCACAGATAAATAGTCCTCTGCATGAGACCACTAATGGATCAGATGAGGACTGAGTCAGTTCCAGTGGGAAACAGGATTCTAATTCAGTCCCAGCACATGGATCCCAGAGAGAAGCTATTTCAGTGATGAATCTGAACATTAAAAGTGAACTATATCTCAGAAGTCTTGCACTAGGAGCCACATTTCCCAAAAGGAGCAAAAGTTTGTGAGGTTTTTTTGATAACAGCAGCAATTTCACCAGTCATATGCTAGATTTCTGTCAGTCAGAGGCACAAATTTGACCTCACCTCCCTTCTGGGAAGATGCAAGAATCGAATGGCCAAAAGCTGAATGAACTGACGCTACTAATATTTGCAGTAATAAATCTGACACCAGCCTAACTCTATTATTTCTGAGCCTCCCATGTCTCCTAAGCTAAACAACATCAGCTTGGAATGTTAACGACCTGCAAATTTTAGCTTTCCACAAAGCCATCCTTCCTTCTCCAGCCTTTTCATGTCTAAGACATGTACATAACATGACGGAACAAGATAAGGGAACTTGAAACTGCATCACCTAAGTTTTAACGAGTTCTCCCTGTATTTAAAGGTTCTTGGTATGACTTTCTGTCCTTGCTAAGGAGATAAAGGTCCATATACAGATGCTGAAGAGATATTCCAGAGAAGACACATGTCCCTCCCATCTTCCCTCTTCACCCTCAACACCTTGTCTACCTGGGAACAACAGCTTCCCTTCTTCCATCAGAAATATCATTCGGTTAATGTCACTGCTTAGGTCAGGTGGATAGCTACCGAGAAAGACTAAATAATCCATAGGGACTGAAACTTCTTCAGAGACTGGTTCAGAGCGGATGTTAGCTTGAGTAGTCAGATCTCTCATATCAGAAAGCTAACCCCCTTTGAATATGTGGCAACCTAGCCTGCTACAACACCACTCTTTTTTTTCCCCTGCCTTACCTTTCATTCTTGAGTTGACGCAAGCAGCAAATCATGATTCTGTAGGAGTGAGGTGGAGAGTAACACTGCCATATTACCATTCTTATAGAATAAAACCAAATCAAATACCCTCACCCTACCCCCAAAAACAACAACAACAACAATAACAAACCAAACCAAACCAAAAAAAAAAAAAAA
>NW_020955697.1:925245-951158 GCF_003031625.1 Empidonax traillii
AAAAAAAAAAAAAAAGCCAACACTCAACCCTGGAAACAGAACTTTCTCTTTGGAAAGAATGTAAATTTGTGCATTGGTTTGCATTACTGCCTATTATAACAGCAAAGCTCATAACATAATTTTCTTTCTTTTTTTTTTTTTTTCCTGTTCTACTGATTTCTGATTATATCTGCCCCAGCAAAAAGCTGTCAAGTGATCAACACAGAACTGATACTGAGAGAAGTAGTGCAAGCTTGCTATGCAGTGTCCCAAAGTAGCACTTTTAATGTTTAAAAGATTCAGGACTTGAAAACAGAATGAGAAAAAATGTAAGGTAAATAGCTGCACAGCTAGACTGCCATTACCTGACAACACTACATTGACCAACAGTCATAAGTGCCCCAATACACATTAGGATGTTTAGTCCCCAGAACGGAAGAGTTTAGATCTTCCTATTCCTGGTTATTACTATTCAATCTCTTTGATAATAAAGTCATGCCAGAGAGTATTACGTGGGGGTTTAGATTCCAAGATTGGCCTCTGAGTTCAAAGCAGTCATAAAGGTATTCGAGGGACAGCAATTCCAATTCCAAAACTGTTCACCATGTTTCAAAACATTGTCCTCATCATATACATTGTTCCTATTGACTTGCTCTGATTAGAGTATATGAGAAATACCTTAGCTGTTTTTATTTTTAAGATTGAAAATAATTATATAAATAATATTTTTTGATAGAACTCAACCAAATGCATTCATTTTTTGATGTTATAAGAGGAGTTTAAGTTAGGGCTTATCAGTCTGACTGTTTTTCTGAAAATATTTTTCTGAAAAATTCAGGTTTAATTTTTTTTTAAACCAGTGACTTTGTCCTAGGTAACTAAACAGTCTTAAAAAGTTAAACAGGATTTGAAAGTCCTGAAGAACATTTTGTACACAGAGAACAATTATCTGTAATAATATCTTGGGCAAAACAGCTTGAGAGTTCTGGATTGCTGAAAAGGCAAAAGCTCTTGGAAGAAAAAATAAAACAAAATTCTCAGTACGACAATTTTAAAAGTATGGTTTTATCTTAATTTAGCAGATTTTCATCAATTTTGACAAAAGTGTCATAAATTATGAGAGAATTTTCCACTTCAACAAGATAGAATTAAAGAAAAGAAGAAATTAAAACCTCATTATAAACATTTATATTAGGGAGATTTAGTGACTTTAACATCCTAATACAGCAAAGACTCATGTTTAATATACATTACCAAGACATAAGGGAAGAAAACCCCACAAAAGTAACATTAGATCAGAATGATACAGACCAAAATGGTTTATAACTTTATCCAAAGAAATAATTGTACATCATACAAAATATCTGAATGTAAGATAATTTATTTACTTGTTCTTCACAAAAAATATTTTTAAGAATGGTATTTATTTAAGATTAAACAAAATCAATTGTTAGAATTTCCCAGAGAATGGACATTGTTAGCTGATTTTATGTTAAGCGTTATCAATTATTATAGAAAGAAGTGTATTTTTTCTCTGAATGAGATATAGGCTCTACTTGATTTATTGCCACAAGGCTTACTACAATCTGATGTTGTTTTATAAAATTCTGAGTGTGAAAATATCTCTCTCCATAAAATGATGCAACTCCAATAAAACTAAACTATTTTTGCATAACTGTATTTACATTAACAAAACCCAGAATGTCCAGAGTGTTTGTAGGTTGGTGTAATAGGGACACTTGGAAAGATATATTGCCATATAGAAAGTAAAAATAGAAAAAAAAATTTATCCTTGCTAAAGCTGGAGCTGTTATTGTTGTTGTTGTTGTTGTTTTAGAACACATTTGCATTGTCATTAGTAGAGGTGATACAAAAATTATAACAATTACATCAAAAGCTTTCTTTGACATAATTTTTCAAAGGCAATTTTATGTTGATGTCAAGGATCTGTGGAGGTCTGTTTGATTTCAAACATGCTAGTTTTCAGAACTTATAGCAATATCCCAGGCCAGTAGCTTTTACTCAAATTCAGGCATATATTTTCTTTTCAAGGTTTGTTCCATAGGGCATTTTGAAGATTTCATGCATTGATAGAACATAAAACACAGGATGCATGTCCCATCCAGTTGACATCCCATGTTTTTTATTTTAGAAGAAAACCTCAATTCTGACCTATAAAAATGTCCCTTATTTATTACTCCTGTGGTATGAAAGAAACAAAAGGCTACCTTTCAGAGTAGTGATGATACTAAGCACTATAGAATTTTTATCACATCACAGTAGTAAATCAAACTGGAATAAAAGTTTGGATTAAAAAGAAACATTTTTCCCTTTTCACTTACATGGGCAAGAATATAAAAAATATTATTGTTGCATTTTACTTCTGATTTTACATACTCATCACTTATAGCTTCAATAATCTGTCATTCTTATTTCTGTATTTCCAACAGATCCAAACCGAGTATTTTCTTTTGTCAGACATGGATGTGAAATGAATAACCCCATTTGATTTTTTTTTCCAGCTCTCATTCTAAAAGGACTTTAATACCTTCTGAGTTAAATGGATATATATATATATATATATATATATATATATATAAATAATTTAGATGGAACAAAATATTACGTCTGAATGAGGTCAGAATCCATCTAAGCAATTCAACAACAAAACCAAATGCTCAAAAAGCCTTATACTCATATGCAGCAGTCCATGCCTTACTCTGACAGTGAAAATAAATTACCAAGCTGCAAAAGGAAAAAACAGATGTATTTAAAAGACAAATAGCCATTCTCTCTGAAATTCAAAGTAGTGTGAAATGAAGAAGTCATAGCAGATTAAAAAACAAATGGGAAGCAGAAATTCAGATTGCCATCAAAGATAAAGTTCTAAGAGAATTGTTCTCCTGTGCTCTTTCAAGCTCTTGACACGCTTTGCCTTACACAAGATGAAAGAATTTCAAAGGTTGACTTCCGGAACGCTGCAGCAAGGAACAGACAGAACAAGATTGTCATTGTCCCCCAAGGACAGGGGGTTGGAAGAAAACTTCCATAGTTAGTAATGTTTAAAGGCAGTGTCATTACTTGGAAGACTGAAGTCAAGAGTAAATGCTCTAGCTTCCTCTCTCTTTCACTATTGAACAGTAAAGACCACTTCTGAAATATTTGTGCATCTGAAGTCAGTTCACTGTAGCTGTAACACATTCTTTTCCATCTTTGGCCTCAAAACAGGCTGGATGCATGCTTTCATCTTAGCCTATGGTTCCATGCTCTACTTTCAAAGAAATTCCATGTGGTAGACTGAAAACTGCACAGAGATCACATAAGCATTTGTTCAAATAATATTTGAGGGGATACAGAATGACAAGTTAAAAAAAAAGGCTTGCTTTTAAAGAGAACAACAGAATCCTCAGCTGAACACCTTTTAGACTTAGCTGAGTGGAGCCAGCTCACTATCATGTTGAAGAGTGACAAAATAATGCTGAGCCAAGAATCCCTGCAGCTGTACTAGGAGAACAATAAAGCAAGAAACAAATGTGGATCAAGCTGCCATACATTTTTCTCTAAAGCATTCCTGGAAATCTTCTCAAAGTCTGAAAGCCTATCATAAATTCTGTGTAACATTTTCATCAGAGATTTCCTAAATTTTTCTCTAAGAGATAGCTAATAGAATGACAGCAGTGAATTGTCATAATAGTCTCGGGGACTTAATCACGTCACTGCAAATTAGCCTCCTTTAGCTATTTATTCAGAACTAACCTTTAACCAATAGACTGACATTCCTAAGCCTAGTGGTGAATATTTCATCATTAGTGAATCTTTCTAAACTACTAACACTCTCTAAGTACATCAAACTCAACTTTGGTTTTAGGATTCCTTTAAGTGTTGCTCCTGAAACTTTTTACTTTATAATGACCACTACCAAAATTTTTCTTTAAAAAATAGTACTTATTTATTCAAATATAATAATTCTTTTTTTTTCCACACTATATTTCTCCTGTTATACTTTTTTCTAGTCTCTTTCTAAGCCCCCTTCTCCTGCTTTGCTGATGTAAATCTATGTAAGACCATTTAAAATGCCTCCCTCTATTTTAGTTGCCTGAATAGTTTCCAAACAAAAGATTTAATTTAACAGCAGAGAAGGAGATGTGGATGTCAGTTTATGTGTTTAAAGTCTCATACATGCATGCATACATACATAGACACACACACACACACACACACACACACACACACATATGAAGGAGCAGAGAGGCACAGTGCCAGGCAGGGGAACCCAAATAACCCCTCTGAGAAATGAACTCTGGAGCTTCCCACAGCTGTCCCAGACGAGTCTCAGCCCCCATATCAAGACGAGACAAGTCACCACTATGAACCAATATGGCAGCTCTGGAGATCACCTTTCTAACTGAGGGGGATTGAGGGAACAAGTTAAGCCAGCAGCAGCTGCATTCAGTTAATTAGGATCAAAAAAGAGTGTTTTGGCCGTCACTGGTGTTTTTGATAAAGAGTGCTGTGCTCTCAAAGCAAACACCACTTTGAACGGTCTGCATGATAGCATGTGTTTTTTTCTTGTGGCTGAACACAGCCACCACATGATGCCAGATGAATGTGTGGGATCAAGGTACTGGTTTAGGATGACCCTGGGAATTTCAGTTAACTAAAAGACAAACACCAGATGCTGTTTACAAAGGAATCCGAATAAAAGGGGAACGCCAGAAAGATCGGTGGACAAGTCCCGAAATCGAACTCAGTGTGTGGAAGCCTCAGTTTTTTATTCCTTCAGCGCCCATAGGGGATCACCACCCAGAAATATGGAGCACATTATGGAATGCAGGAGAAGAGCTTTTTGGGTTTACACAGGACATTTCCAAAGGTGGAAAACAGCAGGGGAAAGGTGAACTGGGGAGGAACAAGGATGGAAAAAAATAAAGAAATAAGAGGATAAAAGGAACTGATCCCAGGCAAACAGGTGGCTTATCAGTGCACATCTGGCCATACCATCTTCTCAACTCAGTCTTCCATGCTCTCTTATTAAATTCTGTTTCCAACTCATATGTTTATGGGAGCCTGAGTGTCAGCAACTAGAATGAGTGTGAATGTGAAAGCGTAACAGTTCTGTACCAGGAGCAGAAGTGGGGCTATGGCTTCAGTGGTTCATTTGCACAGATGCTGGCACTAGGAAGATTTGGGGAAGCCTGTGGGCAGGTTGAGTGTCTGAGCCCAGCTGCTGCAGGGATCCACATTACACATGTTTGCATGTGCAAGTCTTTCCCACTAATAAACCTTTCTCATAATCATTCATTGGATGGAAGGGGATGAGACCATAGGAGGCATTTGAGCTAGTATGAGTGGTGAGTGTATCTGGGACACAATTATATATATAGATAGATAGATAGATAGATAGATAGATATATGTGTGTGTGTTTATATGTATTATATGCTTGTGTTTGAACATATGCCAATTGTGAATTCTTGCTTCACAGTTAGGGAGTTGCAGCAACCTCAACTCTTTCAGGTTATAAGATTCAGTAATTACCTAATCTTGGGACCATAGTATATGCTAGCAGATGTAAAAAAACATAGTAAAATCATTAGAATAGGTACATATGAATTTAGATAGATGTCTGCAGAGAAAAACTGAGGAAAAAAACCATTTCTCAAATGAAATACCCAATTGCTCTGGAATACCCAATTGCTCTGTATGCCATACTTTTAGGTCTTACGCTTCCAAGTGTTTAATTTCCTCATACCAACAATACAAGGATGAATATATATAAACCAGGTGACCTAAGATTTAAGAGACAACAGTAGGTCATCCTGGAAAACTGTAGAAGGAAACCCAAAACTCTTCTCATTAGTGCAGAGAAAGGTTTTTGAGTGAAAGAGATTTTGGGGCAAGCTTTCATCCTAATGAAATGGGTCAGCCTGCAAATTTAGGACACACACATTCTGGGTAAACAAAACGCCACTTATGAAATCTGTGGATATCAGACTCTGTGTGGTGCAGTATTCTGTGATATCCTTTAAAAAGCAGAAAGATCCCTGAAAGGGCCCTGCTTCTGACCAGCAAGAAGGAATGGTGAGGTCAGTGGGGGACTGGCTGAAGCTTGGCTTCTGCATGGAGGACAGGGGAGGTAGGAGGTGCTCAGGATTGTCATCAGCAGGCAGGGAGTCAAGCACTGCTACAAAATAAATACACATTACATCTACTTAGCAGTTTCTTCACAATAAAATACACCAAAAAAATCATAAAAAACACATTAAATTCATGTCAATTGGGAAAACAGATACTATTATAGCCTGCATTTCTCCCTCTCTCTTTTCATTTTGCCCTCAACAATAAGGACTCGATTCACAGTTTGAGGGAGACAACAAGGGTCACTGAGCAATCAGTTTAGTCTAGTTTTCCCAGACTTCGGGATAGAACTCAGAACAGTGTTTAATTATGGCACTTTGAAACTGAAGATGGTTCCTGCTGCTAATCAGAGCGTGGTAAATGTACTATGCATATACATTAATAGAATCTGCTTATGTGCACATATATATCTAATTCAAGACAGATAACCACCCTTGGGAAGAAAGACACCACACAGATACTCTGTATATACAGATACACAAACAGATATAAAATAAATGGCTTCTGTTAAGGTTCTCTAATTGAAAATAATGCATTAATACAAAAAGATAGTTACTTATGACAGCCTTAAGACAATACTTCAACCTTCATTGTCAGGACATAAAATATTTACTTGTGTCCATATATCCCTGAACACCTAATTAACTTAATATTTCCTTTTTGCTCAGTATGGTAAAGGAGTAAAGAGGTGTTCTATCTCTAAGGCAACTAGTCTTATCAAACAATATCAAACAATAAGCAAAAAAAATACTAGCCATTTATTACTGACTGTATTTTAATGATTTTAAAGTGCCTTTCTCAGACAGTTAAACTGTGTATACTATGAAGTGAAAAATACTAATTAAAATACGAATTTCCATTCTGGATGAAATTCTAGAATGATAAAACATTCTGATTTGTAATAAAAACTGTGACAGAATTTCTTGTGAAAAGGAAGATTTATTTCAAGGGAAAAAAAAGCCATATGCATTCTGATTTAGCTTTTCAAAGAATTAAACAAAGCCTGACCCAGCTGGGACCCAGTAGCCTGCCTCTAGCTGTGGTTAAAGCCTAGCAAAGTATTGAAGAAGACACATAAGAATGTTTATGTTCTTAAGAACATTGTTTCATGATATTACAACTGAGGTTCCTTTGTACTGGATCATACCACAGGGACACCAGTTTCAATATTCAACTTCTGACAGCTGGCATCTGCCTCTTTAGAGAAAGAGGAACAAACATAATTCTCCTAATTATCTGAATCATTATTCTTCTTACTTCATAAACTACATCTGCCTCCTGGGTCTGTTTTTTACTGATCTCAGTTTCTACCAGTTGTTTGCAAAACATTGCCAAACTCTTGTCCTTTTCTTCAGGTCTTGTTCCTCCTCTTTATTTGAGAACCTAACATAACAGGTGATCGTATATAATGCTGCCACCATGCCAGGTTTATATGTATTCATCACTAACACATCCCTTTGGATGTCTGCCAATGATCCTTAAAGAATCCTTTAAAGCTCTGCCTTTCATATCTTTTATTAGTCTCATATTTCTTCTACTTATTGCTTAATTTGCTTACAAGCTTCAAACTCTAAGGATCAACTCGCTGCTTCTTTGTAAATATTACTAATTGAACAGAATAACCTTGTTAAAGAAAAAATAAAAGGCACCTACATTACTATCCATAGACTTATTTAAAGTTTTTGGTTTTCCTTTGAATGTAAGTTCTAAAAGGCATCAAACGTCTTACTTCCTTATTGTTACCACCACTACTGCAAGATTACTTACCTAATCCCTCACTAAGATTACACAGCTTCTGGGTAGCATTCTGTGTGCTCTCGGTGGAGTGAAGCAATATCTGGTACACTTGTGAGTATCATAAAATCATTCACGGTAGCTTGCATCAATGTGGTTATGTCCTAAAACTGCACTTAGAGTTGATCAAGAGAAACCTCAAACAAAACCAGATATGAAATGGAAGCTTTTAGAACAAGGACTGTCTCTTAGTCTGAGTTTGTACAGCATCTGGCGTAGCATAACTTTGCTCTTGCCAATCCAAAGGTCCTTCTGTACTCATCATGACTTATGGGGATTAGAATATATTAAAAAAAGAAATTACCCATAACATTTAAAATGTTACTTTTACATTCTGTTGATTAATCTGTTACTAAGTAGATAAGCAATACATTATTCTCTTTACCTACACTTTTAATCATCTGTCACACACCAAAAGTGATTGGTTAGTACCAATTTCTGGATGAAAAATAAGATATTAGCTAAATCTAACAGAAATTAATAAAATAATATTTTTAATCAATATCTCATCTAAGGATCTCAAATGCATTGTAAGAAGTGGTGTAGGATTTAGTAGAGAAAATTAATAATAAGATATTTCAACAATACCACTGACGATATAAAGAAGATATAAAACATTTTACAAAACATTCCAAAAAAGATCAGGAAAGCAAAAAGGATTTGGTCAAATAAGGAGAGCAGAAATACTGACTAATTTAAAATTTGGTAGCTAAACACTAATAATTATAGTGAATTCTTCTTATGGTGTTGTTACTCATAGCAATAGAAACAATAGTTTAAACTTCTCATAGCCTTTCATTG
Organism: Empidonax traillii; assembly: GCF_003031625.1. Taxonomy (NCBI): domain Eukaryota; kingdom Metazoa; phylum Chordata; class Aves; order Passeriformes; family Tyrannidae; genus Empidonax; species Empidonax traillii. Next base: position 933,956 of record NW_020955697.1, read on the forward strand.
ACTCCTGAGAATAGTTCAAAGGAATCCTTCATGTAAGTTATCAGACTATCTATCAAATGGGCAAATTTAGGAAGAAATTCAGAATTCCTCACCACGTATGAAAAATCATACATGGTTCAGAAAAAACCCAAAACCAAACCAAACCAAAACAAAACAAAAAATACAAAACAAACAAAGCTGAAATAAGTCTGTTTCATTCTTTCCAATAAGACTGAACAGAGCACCAGAAGGTCCTCATCCCAGTCCTGGTTACTGCTAGAACAGACATTCCAGGGAACACTGGGTTGCCTCATCATCTCTGCTCCCCAACAGGACACAGAAAACATGATATATGGGCACATCAGAATCCTCAGCAAGCACACAGCCTCCTCAAAGCTGTATCTGGCTTGTGTGCTCTACAAATTATAGAAGATTCAGAATTATTTTAGATTACTTTAATATTTTTAATATTTACCAAGAGTTCAACTTAATCTGCATTAGATTTACTTAATTAGACTAGTTTTTAAAGTGTTTCAGGTCCTTACTTCTCCTTTAGTCAGATAGTTGTATCCTTGAGATATCAGCACTGCTGGTACTCATGTCAGACCAGACAAGAAATTTTTATCACCTATTCTGACCATTTTATGCAAACAGACTTATCTACCTCAAAGAGAACTGCATCTAAATTCATGTGTTTTACAATTAGTATCTGCGAAAAAACCATACTTTGTTGGATAACATCAAGAACAAGATTTTAACTAGATTTAAGTACTTAACCATTGAGAAAGACAAGTACTGGAATTGCCAGAAACTATTAAAAAAATTATATATTTAATTCTTGTTAATTTAATTGAGATCTGAGTTGCAAAATCTTCTGGAAAACCTATTGAGTAAATAACTGTTTTAATGAAAATACTGTGGCCATTATCATCTAGCAATTTTCCTACAAATGTCTTTTGAAAATATTTTATCTGAACATCTATACATGCTCTTCAACAGGACTTCTTTCCCCATCAGCTTTTTAAATTCACAGCGTCAACTCAGATGATCATTTTTGGTTGTTACCACAATATTTGGTACTGATGGCATTGCTGTTGACTCCAGTCTCATATAGTCACAAATAAAGGTTTGCTCCTTAAGTTAACTACAGAAATTTTAATATCATCCTAGGACGTTCAGATCACATCTGATAGATCCTTTATTCTTTATTCCAATCTGTTTTACTGGTGCATGCTACTTCCAATACGGCTTAAAAAGTAACTGCTATGGTTCCAGGAGCCAGCTTTATTCTACTCTGGATAATAGAGAAAAGGATACAACATGTAACATCTTTTACAAAGACTTATCTTGCAATTAACATCACAGAAAGTGGGTCCTCTTATTGGCCACACCATTCCAAACCTCACTTCTTCTTAAATTATTTAGATATTTTAATAAATAATGTACTAAGATTACAAATTTCATTGTATAACTGTGCTGGAAACATGGGTGAAATATGCAAAATTGATTTCCAAAGTATAGCAAAGAATTTGCTTGTGAATGCATTTGCTCCTCAGAGAACGAAAAGGAGGAAGAGAAAAACCTGGATCATTAGGTTGTCTTGCAAGCAAAAGCAGAAACATCTGCTAAAACCATGAGCAACCTGATGGCTAGATACAGCAAGAGATGTGATAGAATTAGATGTTCATTTCACTTGAAGTTTCAGAGACACCTTTAAGAAGAATAGTGTTTAAGAAAATATCCTTAAAGCACAGCTTTGATCTGAAATATGAATAGAGAAATATTGGATGGGATTAAAATATGTACCATTATGCTACTGTTTCTTAGTCTACCTCTCTGTTTATGTTTGACTGTTTGCTATTACAATGTGGAGAAAGTTCTTTGAAGGTAAGAAACAAAAAAGTAAAAGCATATGCTTCGTCACTATTATCATGTTTAGCAACAAAACCACAAAGCACAAATACATCATAGGATTTGACTTGTTTTCTAGATCTGATACTGAGGATATGAAAGGGAAGTAAAACCGCAGAAGATATATTTTTATCTATTTTCTATGTAACTTCCATTTTTTCTGGTCCATATTTTTGCTTATTCTTGAAGATTGAGACTTCAGTTTACATATTCACTATTCCACTGAAAAATGCCTTTAGGGAATCAATATAAATGACTGTAATCATGGCTGAAATGGTATGTAGAACTTTAGATGAAATTGCAGCAACTAAATATATGACTCTGTCCAAGCTCATTTGGTCCTATAATTAGAATTTAGTGGGGTTGACTCTTACGCTTTTTTTTTTATTATACCAACACAGCAGTGTAATTACTTAATGACTGCAGAGTCTGTTCAAATGAATCTATTTCCTACAGATTCCACAATGACTTGAGGAATCATGTAGGGAAACAGAACCTTACATGAACAAACTGGGCAGGGAAAAACTAAGAGAAAGAAAACTGCAAAATATTCAAAATTCTTGTTTTCTTTCTAGAGAGCATTTACTAATTTTGGGTATGTTTAATTACAGTTTTGTAATGTGTAACAGTCCCTTACCAGATCACTGAGCTAGAGCTGACTCAGCCTTTGCCTTACCATAAAGCTTTTGCTTACATGAAAGACCGATTAGCTTTTTAGAAGCCTCTAAATAGTTAGGTCAGAACAAATAAGGAGATTTTGCACATATTCTTTCTATTGCAACCATGCAGAGCAGGTTCCTGCTCATAGGCTTAGTCTTGGTTAACTTAGTATCTCACTAAGTTCTAGAGAATCCCTTGAAAACTTTTATACTTACTTATGATGTCTTGCTATCTACCATTCTCTGTAACTCAATGATCACAGCCTCATTTCAAACAAACACCAATTCTACCCTTCAACTCTTTGTTTCACGCTTTCCAGAAAACATGCTATTCCTCACCACCATGATGACTGGATACAAAAGAAGACATCAATGGGCTGCAGAATTAATTATACTCAAACTACTGCATTTTCAGAGAAATGTAAGGAAAGTACGGTCAAACAAATCAAGTATTCAATTCATAAGTTCATCTTGTATTAATGTACCATCATTTTATTAATACTCAAGAATTCTTCCCCACCCCTCCTTAACTATAATAGCATACAAGTTTGTTCTGTGGCTATGGTTCAAATTTTACCATAGCACTGTCTTAATCCCAGTAATGGTTTTCACATGGTGCTTCATTATGTCCCATGTGATAGTTTAAGGTTTATTCCAATATGCACTGACATCAATGACCACCTGCAATGAGTGCAACTGTGGCTGAGCCTACAAAGCAAACACTGTGATTATACATTTTTCTTTAGTCAACTCCTTTACCTCTTCTGAACAGGGATTTGGAACTTTAGAGAGGTTAAAATTTTGGCATCAATTTTACTTTGAGGAAAGTTCCTTTCCTTCATGATGTTGTTTCATGAGACAATTAAACCAATGTCTTAACCAGACTCTGCTATCAATTTGCTTCCAGTACTTTGTGCTATCTCAGAGGTGTTAACCGAGACAGGACTGGGCTGCAAAAGAATGATTTAGGCAGGTAGCACTTTAAGAAAAAAAAATAAAAAGTTAAAAAAGTTAGTATTACAAAAAATAAAAAGGAGTTCTCAAATTAGGAGAGAGATGGCACTGCCTCACACCATCAAGCTGTGACCTTTGCTTACAGACCCAAGAGGTGCAGATCTTCACGACTGCTCCCTCTGGGACTGGATCTCTGCTGTGTCTGCCTGTACTGGACCCAGGAGTCCACCAGGGATAGGATGGGATAGCTACCACATAATGAAAACCTGAAACAATGTGTGAAGTGCTGTGCAACCAGCAGCCAAAATGAATACAGAGAAAACCAAGAAATAAACCAAGTTACAGACCCATATGATGTTACTGCATCAAACCTTCACTGAGGGTCTGTTCTGACCTAGAAAATTTTTCTCATGGTTTGGTGATATGAACAAACCCAAGTGGCTTGAGATAACCATACAGGCAATTCCCCCTCCACTTGCAGTTCTGTTGCAACAGCTAGCATGCGGCAGGAGAGAGAGGAACCATGACTTAGTAAGTTCTCTTTTCTTGTGGATTTTTTCTCCAACTTGAGTGCATGAGAAAAAAGTGGTCTGAGAGATCCTTGCCCATGAACTGCATAAGCCTATGTAAAAGGCAAAGTGTATTCTACTTAGCTCCATGTTCATGTATAAGAATGAAATTTTTGGGGGGAGGAAAAAAATTCAAAAGAAAATTGGAAGGCAGAATAAAAGGAGGCTGAGTCATCGAATAAAAAGAGGATAGAGAAAGTTGTGAAAATTCTGTCCAGTGAAGGATGTAACTGCTTAATTTCTGGGCATTTTCTTTTTAAATGAGAGCAATGACTGCACTTATGCAGCGAGCTCAGTAACAGGAATTGGAATAGATTGTTACTTGAGTTATCAGTAATAAAAAACTGTGTTGATCGATTCTTTAAATGACAAGGTGGAAATAATCATTGCAGAACACATTATTGGTCATATTTGGTGCCGCTCTGGAACTGAGAATGGTACTTATCAGTGAAAAAATTAAACAGACACAGAAAACTCAAGTGAAAAAAATCTAAACTACTATCAAGGCTGTGTGTAGTTTTCTTGGGGTTTAGGGTGAGTTTTTTGATATATCATTCTTCCAAATGTCATATCTGAAGTCTGATCTCACCTTGACTCTTTGCTCACTTTTTCTGACACTCTTCATGCTGTCCTGACACACAGAGCTGCTCACACGTTGTCTTTCTGACCCCCCTTGGTATGAGTGAAAGTTTTGGGAAGAGGCTCAAACAATTCTTTTTTTTTTTTTTTTCTTTTCTGTGAACTTTGTTTTACAATAAGGTTGACTGTAGAGAAAACAGTTCATTCTGCTGCACATCCTGTGCAGAGCACTAACCTTGACAGAACAAACACATTTTTTCAAACATAGAAGAATTATTTTCAATTTTTTTTGTGTATTGCATATAAATAAGTTTGTTTCACAGGAGGGATATGTGGGGCTTAGGAGTTTTAGGAGTACTTCTGTTATTATTTTATTTTTAAATTATTTTTTCTAATAAATGGTTAATAAATGCTTCTCTCTCCTTCATTTTACTTAATGGAAAAACAGAATCATACTGTTGCAGATTCATAGAATGTTTTGAGTTGGAAGGAAAGTTCAAAGATAATCTAGGCCAAACACTCTGCAGAAGGCAGTGACACTACATCAGGTTGCTAAAAACACTGTCCAAACTGTCCTTGAACATTTCCAGTGATCCACAGCTTCTCTGGGTAACCTGTTGCAGTATCTCACCACACTCAAATTTTCTTACTTATGTCTAATCTAAGCCTATCCTCTTTTAGTTTAAAGATGTTGTCCCTTCTCTTGTCACTACAGACCTTGGTAAAAAGTCTTTCCTGTCTTTTTGATAAGCCTACTTTGTATATTTAAAAGCCATAACATTTTGTTCCTGAAGCCTTCTCTTCTCCAGGCTAAACAACTCCAACTCTCTAAACCTTTCTACATAAGAGAAGTGTTACAGCCCTCTGATTATTTTCAAGGCAAGAGCACATTGCCAGCTCATATCCAATCTCTCGTACTGCAGACTCCCCAAGTCCTTCTCCATGGGGATGCTCTCAATCCATTCATCCACTGTCAGTATTCATATTGAAGATTTTCTCAATTTGGATGCACTTGCACTTGACCTGCATTTGAGCAACACTTTGTGATGCTCAAATGGGCTGACTCCTCAAGCCTGTCAGTGACCCTCTGGATGGCATCCCATTTCTCTAGCACTTAAATGGCACCACTCCCCCTGGTGTTATGCAAAAACTTTCCGAGGATGAACTCAATACCACTATCCATGTTATTTATGAGTATAGAACTGGTCCCAGTGCAGCGCCTCAAGAGATGCCACATGTTACCGATTTTCATTTGGACATTTTCCAGCCTCTATTGACACATAGTTTTTACAGATATCCCCTCTGATTCTTCAAAACAATGTAATGTTGATCTTTCTAAGGTATTGTTTTGTACCTCTATTACTTTTTCAGTTTGGGAATCAGCATTCAACATCAAGACTGAGTAGCCAAAAATATAGAAAAAAACCCTTTTTCATATTAAAAATAGAATGTAAGGGAGTGCATGTAGTTCATATTTGTGAAAGGTTTGGGAAAGGCTTCTGTGTCACTACAACATCAATATCAATCAAAATACTTTTCATTGGAATATAATTTGCTTTCTTGAACATTTAGAAGTTAACAGGAAGTGTTAGTTTACTCTGTAATGCAAAATGAAGAGAGGAACACAGAGAAGGCAATTAGAGAATTTTAGGTTGCTTCCATCTCCAGAACTTACTTCTGTAAAAAAACAGAGATGAACTGCCGGTGTTTTTATCTTGGACAAATATCATGACGAGTTTAGGTTGAAAACCACTGTGTCGCAGTCTGCTGATCTCATACTTTACGTCAGGCTTTTATCTGATATGACAGATATATTTGTCCCTAATTTTTGTTCAAAAGGTTTTGTGGGGTTACCATTCATCACCAAGTTTTTCATAGGCCTGTACTTAAAGCAGACCAGGATTCATTTTTGTTGCAGTAGGCTCTCAGTGTATACACTGAGAGAAGACACAGGTTTTTGACGTTAAGTGAACATGCTTTCAAAATGGCTTTTTTGTAGTTTTCACCCACTCACCTTCTCCTTCCCAAGATTCCCCTGTGTTATCTCTACTTTGGAATTTCCAGGAGATAACTTGAAGTTTTCTCATTGGACCTTATTTACCCCTTTCTATTGGTTGTTAACCCTTGCCTGTGATTGGTGGGCTTGTAAGACCCCATGAACTTTTGATTGGTCGTTTAGCAATCCCCCCTAAAGCTATGTATATCCCTATACAGAACAATAAACTTTCTCTGCCTCTCTCCTCGCTGCTGCTGTCCTGTGGTCTCTGCGGGGGCCATGGAGACCTCGTGGTGGGGGGGAGGGGGAGAGCACTCTCCCCTCTAGGTAAAGGGAAAAGACCCTTGGCCCTGGAGTCCCCTTCCTTATCCAAACTTCATCACATGTTCGTCACATTTTTTCACCAGGATGGTTGGTTTTGCAATGAGTTTGGCAATAGTGTAATATTATTTATAAGTCTCAGGAATGTTGGTTTGTCTGAAGTTATAGTCAAAATCTTTGCTTCATTGAGTATACAAGTAGGTGTCTACATGCTGTTTTGAGAAAATAATGAATATGATTATTTTTTATTCTTTTAAGGATGTTTGGAGAACATGCAAGTTCCTCACTGGTGAAATTGGCTGAATCAGACTGGTTTGTGTATCCAGAGGCTTTAAATTCTGCACCAAAGTTTTCCTGGACACAGTGAAGAAAACTTATTTTTGTTCATGAATTCTTCATCAGAAAATTGTACGGGTAGCTGACATATTGGCAAGCTGAACCTCAGAAAGAGAAGGCCTTTTCTAATGTAATGGGAATTCAGTTTCCTGTCAAGACAGAGAAATAACTCACAGTGCATAAGCTAAACCTGTGCATGCCCCTGCAGAATTTGGACCTAACATTACGAGAGAAGGATGAAATAGTACCATATATTAAATAGTACCATGCTCTTCTGACATGCTGTAAAGTTTCTGTTTTCCTCAAAAAACAGGGAAATGCTTGGAGAATGTGATTCTGTGTTTTATTAATGTACAGTCTGAGCTCACAGCAATTTAGGAGAAGGTGGAAAAGAGCATAATTCTCAACATTTTGACAGGACTTGTTTAGTTCATTTCTTCACATTTTGAAAAGGAAAATTTGGCTTCCATTTGAAACTGCCTTTGACACAGTTTCCATGACTGACATCTACAGTCAATGCTTCTGTATATGTTTAGCAATACTGTAGCAGAACTATTTCTGCGTAGTCCAATTTCCCTGATCATCCAGGTCCTGAAAGATCTCTAGATGGTGCTGTCCCAGGTCCGTTTATAGCTGAATTAGCAATATTTTTTTAATTTCTATAATTCACTATTATAGTTTAACTGCTCTAATTTTAGCATCTGAAATATGCTTGCAGTATACAGTAATGGAGATAATGTAGCAAGAAAAGTCCATAGTGATGTGTCAAATGGCTTCTTTTTTTGTCTGTTCTTCTGTTAAGATAAACATAATTAATAATAACTTTTGTCATACACATAGGTGCATTTATACTTAAAGGCAACACCACTTGTGCAACATTCTGCTACAAGGTGTAAGTAATTTTCGGGACACTTAATTAATGTTATTGTACTAAAGGAAACAAACATTCATGTTGTATTTAACTAATAGCAGTATCCTTTAAAAGTACTTAAAAATTTCAGGAGCTACTTATGGAAAAATGTCAGTTCTTTGCTAGCTTAGATTCTGTTCGTGCTCTTGAGTCTCACATTCAGATTTCTTCATCATGGAAGGACACTATGTAACATAGTGCATTACAAACAATTCAAGGAATACTGATTTCAAGTAATCAGGGGCTGGGATTTCTGATTCATTGGAGACTTTAATTCATCAGTGTCTTTAATCTGACATTTTTTTTCTATTAATCTAATGACCACAAAGCTATGTATCAATTACCTATCTTCAAAATTTGTTTTACCTTGACAAATTGTATTATGCAGGTATGTGACAAGTTGGCACTTTTGTACAAATAATGAGGACCAAGCTATGCAAAAGAAAGGGAAAAAAAATGAATATGTGTTAGAAAATAGTAATAATATAAAAAAAAAGTACTGATTTGAGAAGAAGCAATAGAAAACGGAACAAAAATATCTAAGTTTCTCAAAGAAACATACAGCCAACTAGTCATACAGTTACTGATGACAGTTTTTTGTTATTTTTCACTGAGATGTCAAATGTTGGTAAAGGACAAAGAACGTGGACATGCAGGAATCACAGAAGGTATATTTGACCAGCATCTGTGGAATATTAGGGAAATAAGTGGTTTAGAAAATAGTCTGTCACTCTCTGGGCTATCTGTCTAAATAGCAGAGAGAGGGGGTAAAATACAATTGTTGTTGAAAGTAAAAATCATAAAAGAGGATGTTTTGAAAACTGGCTGCAATAAGTACTACTCCAATGTTCAATGTAATATTCAGTGCAAAGAAGCTACAGTTCATCTGAGAAGCTAATCTGGCAACAATGTAAATAAGAACCATTGAAGAATATGTTTGGATTTTTATTTGGTTTATTGTTGTTTTATCAAGCAGCAAGCAGAAGTAGTGCTGTAATAGTCACATAAGAAATTAAATGACTCAACTGATATGCTTTGCATATATAATTATTTACTTCAGGTGAAATTCCAGAAAATCACGTGGGATAGATTAACTGTTTTATGCTCATTGCCATAAAAATTGTAACTAAAATGGTAGGTTGTTTTATCTTAACATTATCTCAACTATTAGTTAGAAATGTATGTCAATAAATTCATTGGAAACTTCTTAAGTAACAGCTTTATAAGACTTACAAGTCTCTCTCTGCAGGAAGTCAGGTACCCTCCTGTTAGTAAAGAAAACAAACTAGTTTGAACCATCCATCTTCATTTGAAAGATAGCAAACACAGATCTTTCTTGTAAGACAGCAGTTGCTGGATTTGTCAAATGTGTAAATATAAATGAGAAATTGTTAATCGAGCCTACAATATTTCCTTTTTATTCTGCAGCATACACCTGAAATCTGTCAGCTCTAATATCCCTATCAGTAATTATGAAGCCCCTAAAGGCTATTTGTTAGACACTACATGATATGTTTTACACAATAGTAGTTTCGAGGAATATTCATATTTTGCTTCAGAAAGGTAATAATAAATTTTGCAGATTCTCATAACATATCCTGTACAGGATTCCATCATTTACGCAAGGAGATAAAGAATGAAATCTAAAAAGTAAAGAATTTCTTCTTTCCATTGCTGCACTTGAAGAAAACATCTAGGTTGAATTTTGAGGTCTATTTTGAGTCTGCTAATGCTTAGAATTTCATTAAAATTTTATTGAACACTTCCTTATGCTTTAAATTACATCTAGAAAATTTATAGTGCATTAGGTTACTTTATGCTTGGCCTACATTGTGCATCAGGGGCAATACTTCCCAGCTTTAGTGCTAATACCAAAAGAAAAAGCAGTCTTCTTTCATTACACATTCTGGGTGAAGGCCAATTTAAAGCTTTGTTGACATTTCAATCAAGTGTAGCAACACTACAGATGTAAACACATCACAGATGTGAGCTGTTTCTTTCCCTGAGAATCTACATTTTTGGAAAGTTCTTTATCAAAATCTTCAGTCTTTCACTCTGTTTTCCATTGACTGTTTTGAAGCTGAATGGTGAACATTGGTAAGGGCAGCAAAGCAGTAACAAATGGGACTTGACAAAGATGAATTATAGACAGTGCTTTAGATCAGTGATTGTGTCTCTGCAAAGGACCAAAAATCACAGTAAAATGATTAATTCATTCTCTTTCACGATCTCCCATTCCTCCCTCGACAGAGGCCTAACACTGAACTGCAATATACATACAAATAGGGGCACCTCTGTGGCATTATTTGGGTTTTTTTAGCTGCTACTGCGTGGTAGTGACATGGATTTAGGGCTTTGTTTATTATAAGAGTTCTCAAGTTTCTGGACCAAACCCACTAATTCATTGAATTTCTGTTTTCTAGAGCCATGTCTGACACAATGACTGTGATAAATAAAGCATATTATCATCCCTAGAGTGTTCCAATGAACTTCTAGGTTGTATTTTCTGCACCCATCCCCTACATATCTTCCTTTTACTGTTTTCTTTCATAAAATTAAAATAAATTTTATTTATTTTATGGACAATGGATCATCAAATTCAGTTTACTTCCCTGTCAGCAGAACTGCTGCCAAAACCAAGGGCTAAGATCAGGCATTCTCCTTTATTTAAACTAGCTTATGTTGTAACCAAGTTCTTATTTCACTGAAGTGAGATAAACACGCTCTCTGATGTTCATTGGAGGCAGTGGAGGGAAGGAAATCTTAAACCTTTTGACTACCAAAAATAATTCTCCAAAATCTACCTTAGTATCATTAGACTAAATGAAAGCAAATTTTCATTTGATGCACTAATTTAAAAAGGTTAAAAAAATTAGACAGATACATGGTTCCAGTTTTCAAAGATAGACGTTTTAGTGACCTCAAAGATCCTGTAGTACTATCAGAAATCAGGTGAAAGGTAAAAAAATTACTAACATGAAAAAATGCTTGGGTTTAATTTTCAAAACCAGAAGTTACTTGATTAAACTTAGATCACAGTCCCGTGTACTTCAGGCACTCTCTTATAAGAGCATCCTTAACTCATAGAAATCTTATGAGGAAATCCATTATAATTCTACTATAATGGACTTACTTTTGAGATTGCTGGAAATATGTCTGTAAGGAAATGGAAATAAGGATGGAAATCAGGATGGAATACTACAGTTACTGTGATATCTTACCCATATGGACGCTTTTATGTTGCAGTAAATATGGAGTAACCTTTATCCTCAATAACATGAGTAATTTAAGATGTCAAAAAATAGGAACTTAAAATCATTTCATATACTTTGAAATAGATTTGTTTATCTATGACATGATAGGTTGTTTTCTGACCGTGTCTTAAAAAAAAAAAAAATTGGCCTATGATTTCTTTAGTAGGTGAAATAGTCTCCATGCTCATGTTGTCATACAAACCTCTTATAGTGATACAAATGCAAGATATTCTAAAAGTTGTATTTGGGGCAAAATTGTATTTATCTTAAACAAAAATCTTGAAATTATCAGAGAAAATATTCAATCCTGACAAAGCATTCCAAAGTTAGGAAAGAAGGATAAATTATGGGATGCACATGATAGAATTAAATGGCCCCTTGGAAAATAACATACTTTTTCTACAAACCAAAGAAAAATGTAATCACTACTTAAATAAACTAATTCAAAACATATCACATGACTAAATTTTAACTTTCTAGAGTATGTACTGAGGGTCATAGCAGCAGTTTGCTGTTGTTGCTATTTGCAGTTTTATAAATCTAGTGTAACATTTTACATCAATTTTTATTTAAGGAGCATGGGATCATAAGAAAAACCCTTTCAGTTTCATTTATGATCCTTTATCAAATGACATTACTCTTTCACAAAGTCACCTTTCCATATGTGCGCTCAAAGTGTAATTGTGCGAGCTAGCTCACTGGGTAGGATTTGACAGGAAAAGAAAAAGGGAAAGAGTGAGAGAGAGAAGGAAGTAGAGATACAGAAATATAGATATATAGAAATATATAGAGATAGAGAAATATAGAGGTAAAAGAGATAATTTCATCAAATAAACATATCAAAAAGTACTCAGAAACAATTTAATAAGAACAAATATAATTAATAGCTTCAGACCTGAAATGTGATTACTTATTCCTACAAAACCTCATATGAAATTTCACAGCAGATATTAGAGAACTTCTTTATCACTATAAACTAAGCTCTTGCTGGTGAACCAGTATCTACTTAAAAAGAAGAATACAGTTTAATAGTTACACATTAATTATCTTCATATATGTTTAAGGGAGTTAATTATACTTCAGTCTTAGAAACAGCATGCCAAAAAGCTAAAAACGCTTGCCATTTGTGCAGAATATGTGTTTAGGAATAATTTTAAATATTAAGTAAAGATTTTTTCAATGGTATGTGAAACATTCTTGAATACTGGATTGTAAAAAAAAAAAAAAAAAAAATATTCTTTTTCTGTCATAAATGGACAAAGATGTTATTTTTATGTTAATCAAAAATCACTATCAGCCTCATTTTCCAATGTAATTGGTGCTGTTTTCTTTCTACTTTCCTATACCCTGATCATTTTTTTACCTGGAAGAGCCTTTACAAGATCTGCTCTTGTTAATTCATCATGATGCTTTTCAATACTAACTTGAATTTCTAACATTTAGGCTTACACAGTGTTCACCTGAATTGAAATATTTATGACATGGTAGTTAGTTCATATTGAAAGATTTCAAAAAACATACAAAAATTTCCCTCCTTTATAAAATTCTTCAGAGCTATTTAGTACAGATCCAAGAGGTAAATTTAACATTGAATCTAGCATGTACATCTGTTGATATTTTCAAGGAAAAATTGTTTTACACAGTAAATATATTTTCTTTAGGTTTCAAGAATACATATTCAGGAAATTCGGGTTCACAGTGGAACATTTTTAATATTTGTAACCATGACACTAAATGTTCCAAATTTGAAAGATTTGAAGATACTACAATATCCACCATGTATATCAACCTATTTGCTGAATAAAACAGATTCACTGAGGTAAGGGGCCTGTAAAAACATATTTTTTTTTTTCATCTCATTACTTATTTATTATTGATCAATGTCATCATCATGTAATAACATGTAATTTCAAAGCATCCTAGTTCCAGAATCCAGGAGACTCTCAAACTGTGCCTTGTTTCTACAGTCAACACCCAGTTTTTCATCATCGTCCCACCGCCTCAGAAATTATACCAGTGTGCACGCAGCCTGTTCCAGTCAGCTACATGATCTGAATGACTGAATGTCTACATTGACCAGGGTGGACTGTGGTATGTGCCTGTTCCATGATTTAGATGAAATCCTAAAGTATTAGAATGCATAATCTCATACTTTTTTTCTGTAATTTATAATAAAAAATTATTATTAAAAATAACAGCAACAAAACAAGAATGTTAAAAATATGAAGCTATACTCATCACATGAAGAGACAACTCATGTTAATTTGCTATGTGATTATTACCTTCAACAGATCATCTTATCTTTTCATAAAATGATTGTGATTACTGTCTCAAAGAATAAAATGTTATGTTTGAGGGGAAAAAATGACATGTTAGCAAGAGAAGCTTTGTCAAGAGCTTAATACTGACCAGTAAGAAAGTGGGGGGAAAAATCATGAGGTCTTGTTAAACTGTTTGAACTAAATTTATGTCAAATTGATGTTAGTTGAAAATAAAATTATTAGCACTTTAATGAAGAGAGAATAGATAAAGAATAGAAGAAAAACAAAAATTTTAATACTATATTGAATTGATTTGTACATATAGACATATAAAACAAACATAATGCTGTGCATTTAAAAGCTTGGCCTAAAAATAATGAATATATAATTATATGCTTAAAATTCAGTGTTGATATAAGCATGTAATTTACATGCAAAACCACAGGATCAGTTATATTTTAAAACCTTTCTACCTTATTTGTCTGACATCTGAATTCTTAACTGTACAATCTGGATGTTAGTTTAGAAGTTTTAAACATAAAATAAAAATAGCTCACTGCATTGAGAGAGAGATATTAGACAAGTAAGATCAGTAGAACTTTTTCTGAAGTACTAGTTTGGCCTCTTCTCAGTTAAAATTGCACTGAAGTGATTTCTATATTTGATATCTATTTTATATTATCTAGAAATTGCTTACAGTGTTTGTAATGAGAAGTATACCTTCTCAATCTTTTATTAACTCCTAGGTTTGATTTAATATCTGCTTGGCAATTAGTGTAATGAATTTAGTGAGAAAGACTGGGAGGATAGAGCTCTTTTGGAGCAGACACCTGGCATACATCAGTTGCTATGGTGATTACCCAGATGTGCAAACAAGCAGAGGAAAAATAATTATTCAATATTCCCATGGTAAAAAAAAAATAAAATCTAATTGATAAACATCAAAGTAATAGGAGTAAAAGTCTGGATTTTGAAACCACAAAATAGAATATAACATATATTCTACCTAAGAAGCGCTAGGAGAAAACTGCAGGAGTTTCAGTTTATATTGGAAGAATGAATAACCTGCAACATCTAACAAACTGGGTTAACAGATGATGACCTGCTGTGCAAGTGCCATTTCCTGCTCAGACTTGTAACGGAGGTCCCCTGAGAACATATATGAGGAAGAAAACATGCAACTTGTCTTCTCATCCACCACAAATTCTCAGTCTTGGTCTCATAGAAAAAGCAAGCAGAAAGGGAGAGGGAAGAGTTTTACTGTTTCTCTTCCTCTGCAAAGATTGTGTCTCACAGTTATGTTTTCACGTATAGTCAGATTTTCATATATGCGTTACAGCAGCAGGTTGAACAAAAATAAATATCCCACTGCCCAGTATTAAACTACACTACTGCTTCTGTTTATGGTTCTCAGAGGCATGTTTTGCTGCTCCTATGCTCAAATCTACAGCTGTCTCATGAACTGTTACATCATTTACACAAACACACAGAGAAGAAGAAAAGGTCTTGAATATGAAATGAGACTGGTGAATCTTACTTGTTTATTTCACACTGCACAGGGCCTATTCCAACAGCATATTTCTTGGGACTCATCTGGATTTGTCAGAAATGGAAGGCAATATAACATTTTGCAAAGTGGATATTGAAGCTGATTGACAGATATTGAACCTAATGACATATAGTGACAATAATTGCTTACAAAATAAATTCTGTGAAGATGACTGTGGTATTAAATGACATAGAAGTAATAGCTTTAGCATTCTGTCTCCCTAGTGATTTTGAGACAAAGAAGGTGTGCAGGCAGAAATAACATTAACTGTACCACAGAGATGAGTGCAGAGCCAGATGGGTACACTATGTTAAGCAATGCCAGAAGCCACAAGGGAAGAGAAGAAAGAGAAATGGGATGACTATAGTTAAAAGTCTGTAGCTCCAAAACATCAAAACACCTCATTAACATTCCTTTCCCTGAACTCCATATAGCACATTTTTTCCGCTTTCTTTTTTCCCATAGCAGCTGACAGATCTGTCCTTGGTTCCCATTTTTACTTTTAATAATATAACCTGTGGAGACTCAACAAAAATTTGTGTCCTGCATGACACTTATTGTTAAAGTCACTTGTAATGGCTAATAAATGCTTCAAGAGAGAAGAAACTATTAACTGCATGAACACAAAGATAGCAGATTTCTAATTTCCTATTCTTTGAAAGATGTGACTAATATTTTTTTCCATGTTGGTTCCAGCCTACAATTTTAAGCAATCTAAAGGTTAAAAAAAAAAAAAAAAAGGAATCCTCTCTGGAGTGGAAAATAAGGCACCTTACAAGTTATTGAATGAACAAGATTAAAAGTCATGTTCCTCCCATAAACAGATGAGGACACGTACATGAAAACAACTAAAGTTAAGAAAAGTGAGACATCAAATACATTACATCCATCCAAGGTCTACTTTTACTCAGTTTTGTATTTTACTTTTGTCAGATTATTAAAGGGAGGGAGGGAGGGAGGGAGGGAGAAATGGACAGAGGAAGCAAAGAAGGAAGGAAAGATGGTAGACTTTGTAATGTATCTGTGAGCCTTTTCTGAATACCTTCCCTCGAAACTTCCCCTTGTAAATCCAACATTCAGCAGCCAAAATGGGGGGAATGCAGTTGAGGATGTTTCTGACCTGTAGCTTCTCTTCTTTATATAAACCTTAAATTCAAGGTTTTCAAAGCCAGGTACTAGGGCAAACACTAAGTTGCAATTAAAAGACAAGGTAGCCAACATTTTTTTTCTAAGTTAGCAACATCACTAAATATTTAATATTCTCTCTTCATACAGGTAAAGAATATTAAAGGTTCTTAAAGAAATTTACTGGAATTTACTGAGCTGTTTATGCACAACTCAGAAAAGCAGGAATTCAGAGCAAAATAAAAGTTAATTTCAGGGACATTGAAGTGACATTGACAAATTATTTTATGCTTGTCACCATTGTGGGAGTTGAAGGATTGCCTCCATTCTTTTGAAAAGTATAAATTATAGATAATGGAAGACCATGACTTTTATCTTAATCCTCAATTTTTGTATGTATAAAAAGGCCACCACTGAGTGCCTATATCCTGTTAAATTTGATCTGGATCTTATCCCCTCAATATATGTAATTGGTTTCTGTGCCTATTTTAAAATGTTCCTACTCTGTGAATATTTTCCCACAAGAATAGCAATTATGCATTCGATTTTAATAACTGGCATAGAACCATAAATCTCCAGGTGCTTACAAATAGGTATATAGGAATTTTAGCTTCTTGTATGTGAGCTGAATAGAAGCATTTGAAAATCATTACTGCTCAGGGACACAAGCTCATGCATTTTCTGTCCTCAAAGGAGTAAGAAACAGCCAGGGCAAACCTCACTTCTGTGATAGGATAAAGTTCATTGGTAGCAAAGTTAGCATGCAGGTACGCTACCAGGTATATAGTGAGGACATGAAC
>NW_020955697.1:951650-1015076 GCF_003031625.1 Empidonax traillii
CTACCAGGTATATAGTGAGGACATGAACTCCCTGGTGTGATGTTTAAAGTCATTTTTCAAGGGTTGTCTGCTTGCAAAGACTAAGTTCACGGCAGTAGCTAAGGCAAAGCTAAGAGAGCTGCATGAATCCTCAAATCCTTCTTTCCCCGCAGGTATTTGCAACATTACTTCAATCAGAGACTTCAGTAGCAAAAGTAGCTCTACCACTTAAGCCAAAGAATATGCTATTTTCTGTTTCTCCTACTTTGTGCTGAAATAGTAACATACGAGAGGGACTATGTCACATTCAGCTTCAGTTTCCCAGCACAAGACAGCACTGACCAAAGTAAAAGAGATCTTATTTCTCACTATCAGAAAAGGTTTGTGTTGATTTCAAGCCTAAAAAAAAAAGCTATCCAGAATCTCATTCAAGGTATTTGTTCTCAAGAAAGGCTGAAGGTAAGTGGTGAACTAGGAATTACCAGGCTATTCCACTTTATAACTACTTCAAGGGAAAATAATTTGGCTTTAGTGCAGACTTTTCATGTGAGACATACAAGGGTTAACACCTTCTTTCTGCACGATGGACTACATTAAAATGTCAATCTTTCACTTGTGAGATTATCAACAAATAAATAAATAAAAACTAAAGTACTCTGTGTTGTGAGGTCTAGTTGCTTTCAGCTTGAGAAGTCAGGGAAAGAGAAGATCACAAAATCACAGTGGGAAGGGATCTCTAAAGAATATTAAATCCTCCTACTGGCCCTACATAGAACCATCCCCAAGAGTCACACCATGTCCCTGACCGCGTTGTCCAAATGCTTCTTGAACTCTGTCAGGCTTGGTGCTG
The DNA here is from genome assembly GCF_003031625.1 of Empidonax traillii. Lineage (NCBI taxonomy): Eukaryota > Metazoa > Chordata > Aves > Passeriformes > Tyrannidae > Empidonax > Empidonax traillii. The sequence goes on from NW_020955697.1 coordinate 952,480, forward strand.
TGACCACTGCTCTGGGGAGCCTGTTCCAGTGCCCAGCTGCTCTCTGGAGGAAGAACCTTTTTCTAATATCCAACCTAAACCCCCCCGACACAACTTCAGGTCATTCCCTTGGATTTTGTCACTAGTTGCCAGAGAGGTGAGATCAGTGCCTGTCTCCCCACTTTCCCTCACAAGGAAGGTGCAGACTGCAATAAGGCCTCCCTTCAGTCTCCTCCAGACTGAACAGACCAAGTGCCCTCTGCCACTGTAGCAGGAAATCATTGAAGAGATGGCATAAAAGAGCACAGTACGCAGGGAGATGAAGTTTTCTGTAAGAAATGCAGGGGAAAAAACAGAAGAAAAACAAAGTGATGAAAATAAAGCAGAAGGGAAACAAGGATCAGGATAAGAACAAATGCAAGGAGAAAATAACTTAACCACTTAGGAAATAAATAGGTAGACCATCTAGGATAAAGTCATGGGAAAGCAATTACTAAATGTTTTACTATCCCTCTTTCAGATACGCTATTCTGTTTGTTTTTGTGAAAAAAATTCTCACTTCAATTGTTTTAATTGAACATCCAGTTTTCTCAGTGTCTTAGTTTTCCAACTTGTTGAGGGAGTTATTCACTAAAACAGAAAGGATACGAGGAGCAAAGGGTTATATTTAGTCATATCACAATAGTAAAGCTGCTTGAAAATCAGAGTTAGAGTTAGGATGACTTAGTCATCACTATTTGCCTGTGGTGTTAGCCAGAATGAAATCCACTTTCTTTTTATTTAATGAAAGAATTCTTTCCATAGGCAAAAGAGGAGAAATCTCCTCTCTGTTCCACTAAATCTCCATCACTATTTGTATTTTAAAGAAGTCAGCTGAATCATCTTGCATTTCATCCAGGAGTTTGTAATTTTTTGATTCAAAAATTATTCTAGTGATCTCCTTTCTTTGTGACATCATAGTCAAACAGTACCTTCGTGCAACATCAGATCTGCACAAAGAAAAGCTGTGCAAAATATCATCTTTCCTCTATAGTTGCACCAGAGCTTAGTTTTACACATACCTTTGTAGAATACATATTTTTCATAAGGCCACAGATTCCCCTTTTAATCCTTTTTGTTGTTATTTTAAGTACCATTTGTTACTAAGTAAGTTCACATTGAAGTTACCTGAAAAGAATTATCTTCAGTTTTTTAACCCCATTTGTGTTATTTTTTTCTCTGGCTTGAACCACAATTGTGCTAATTTTTTTAGTACTCTAACTAGCCTCTTGGGTTCTCCAGAAATTTCTATAGTTTGCTTTATATTTTTTTCTCCACCTTTTTCTGGCTTTTCGTCTTTGGATTTTTTTTTTCTTTTTACTTCAAATGTAGGATTATTTCTTTCCTTTAAGCTTTGATTTACTTTTTTCTTAACTCTTTTTCATATCATCAGATTTTTTGTGTGTGTGTCTTTACACAGGCATAAGACAATATTTTGCACTGCAAATATTCCTTGAAGGTCTCACTGAAATGTCCTTAGCAGCTTTCACTATAATAACTGGGTTTAAAAACATGTCCTTATTATATTAACCTCATCTGGTAATGTTCCTTGAATGCCTTTAAAATGACATCATTTTAATTAGGGCAACAGCATGAAATACAGCTTACACTCAGAGACACAGTACTTGCAGTATGTATTTATATGCCCAGAGAACACAAATGTGTTTGTTGCAATTTCAAAATAAATAGACTAATGATGGAGGAGACTATCAATAGCCTAGATATTAACCAAAGTATTGTGTAACTTCCTAAAAAGTTGTTGAGACACAGCATTTAAAACTTGCTTGTCAGCATCTCAAAATGTTTAAGATCCTATCAATATTTGGAAAATATTTAATATCTTTTGACATGAATTTTAAAATTTTAAAAAAGAGCAGGAATTCTCAGGTTTAAAATTGTCTAGGACAGTAATTTTAGCAATGACCTATTTTAGACTCCTTATCAATTTATATTTTCTATAACTAGTATACTACTGCACCTTTTTTAAGGAATCATTACCTCCCTGAAGTGAATCATACTACAGGAATTAAACTAGCTTTACTCTGTAGTAAAGAGGGAAAGGCAGAAATACTTCTGCGACTTATAAACTCTTTCCTTTAGCATTTTTTTTGCAATAATATCTAAAAAAATTTAAAATCTTAACTCATCTTTCCTCAGTCAACATTTTTTAATATTATATCATATCAAAGAGGATGTGAGACAGAACTAAATCAAGATTTTTTGGTCAGCTGTCACACATATGAGGCAACAGAAAAACAAATATCTACAGGCCTGCTTTTTGTTGCTTTGCCTCTGCAAGCACAACTTCCAAATGGCCCAAGCATCAGTATACATTCATCTAACTCTGCATTTCATGTGCCTCTAAGAAAAAAACCCTCATTGCCTTATTCAAAAGTTTAATTTTTTGAATTATCATACAGCATTACTTGGCCAGGAGGGAAGACAGAGAGGCAAGAAAGCTCATCTAATGACCTCATTCATACACCTTCATTTGAATGCTTTGACCAAGTTTCACAGTTGTTTATTATGCTTTCTTTCCATAGTGCTATGATTTTGATTTTAGCATTTCAACTCTTCGAGGAAGGAGTATAATTATGTTACTTTTTTCAGTGGGTGGTATTTTGATTTTTTTCCATTTCATTCCTTCCTCCCCCCCAAAACAACAAAAAAACCCCAAAACAACACCAACAACAAAACAAAAACAAACAAATAAAAAGAGATGGGACACACACACACACACAACATTCCCCCTCATACAACACATCTCTAAGATAATTCAAGAGTGTTTTCCTCAATTTCCTTTGAACTGGAAGAAAACATTGACCTGAATATTTTCTCCTCCTAATAAACGGTATTTACAAAACCTCACAGTGCAAGTACCTTAGCAGTATTTTTCCTAGTGCTCTGGAACTCTTGCCTATAATCTCTCTTCTGTTAAAGCATCAGATTGTCCTCTTTATTATTCTACGGCCATTTTGCTTTTAGCTTTCACTTCCTTTTTTTTTTTTTTTTTTTTTTTTTTTTTTTTTTTTTTTTTTTTTTTTTTTTTTTTTTTTTTTTTTTTTTTTTTTTTTTTGTTTTGTTTTTAACTTAAAACCTGAACTGAGAGGCTTTTAATACTTCCTACTTAGTTTCTTTAAATAAAAAATAAAGTTAGAAGTGATGCATCAGTGACATGCATTAATCATGACTAAAAGCTGTGACCATGACTACATGAATAAAACAAATATGTTAAGGGTTTCTCTGATGCTCCTTTTTCTTCTTCTTTTTCCTACAGACTGGATGACTGACTTTTTTTTTTTTTTTCTCTTCCTTATTCTAAATAGGTCACCTAGGTTTCAATTGTGGTAAAGGCTTCAGCATTTCTGGCAAGCATGTATCTCAACTCATTGTTTCTTTGGCTGAACTTCTACTAAAAGAAGGTATTTTTCTCCCGTTTGTCACAGATATGAGTTGTAATATAAGATCTTTGAACTAGTGACAGAAAGAATGCAGAAGGGGGAAATAATCACTGGTATAACACACGATGCCCCATGATACAATTATAAGTAATGACATTCCGTTTCAGTACACACTGTTAACTGCAACACACCTAAGGGAAGCTGAGTCCTTACTATATTCCTTGGAATTAAAATGAGTCTAATTGCTTCCTATGCTTCAACTCAATCATCTGACCATGCAGAAGCAAATAAGATTTGGATAAGTTTAACACCGTGGCAAGAAGACTGCTGCTTATATTCAATATAGAAATAATTGAAGTTTGCCAGTACCAGGAATGCAGCATTGAAAAGCATTTCAAAGTTTTGACATGCAGCTTTGTTTCTCAACAGTCGTATTTGATTGTATCAAAGAAATGTGAGACGTAGAGGCATATAATGTCTTACCTCAAAACAATGAAAACATGAGCAGAGAATGTATTTTCCAGGCCTCTGAATTGTACTAAAGTAAAAAAAAAAATATATGAATTTCCTTATGCTTGGAGAATATCATTAGCTTCTTAGTGAAAAACACTAAGGTTTTAGTCACCATATTGGTTGGGATGAAGAATAATTCACAAAAGGGGCTGCCTTTCCAGCTTACTCTTAGAGCATGTACTTGGGACCTGCCAGTTTCTGACTTTACCTAATCTGATAGCTGATACGGTTGTCTTTCCTGCTCATCCAAGTGATGAAGCAGCCCTTTTGACCAGAAATTCCCAAATATGAGCCCAATGACAGTGGCATATCTGCAAAAAATTTTTATTACAGTGAATTTATATTATCTGAGAAAACAAACAAACATTTCCAGAATATTCTGATTAGCTCCACAGATCCTCCCTGTAGGACTGTAAACACAGTTGTTAACCTTGACAATATGTTCAAGACTGACTAATAAGCATAAACAAGGACAGTTTGACTGAAACAGCACCACCACACTATACCTTTAAAATCCACCAGACTATCTAAGAGTGCATAATTACTAATTGACTGGAGGAATAAAGCAAATTTCATCTTTGCTAGGTATATCTGTTAATTTACTGGTTGCATATCTGCTTTGAGAAAATTGGAAACTGAAGTTTCTCACTAGGATACAAAACACTATTAAATGGGCACTTGATGTAGAATCATTTAGCCCACTTCCCCGGGCAGCCCACTCCAGTGCCTGACCACCTTTTGTGAATAAATTTTTCCAAATACCTAATTTAACCTCCCCTGGAGCAACTTGAAGCCTTTTCCTATTGTCCTGTCACTTGTTACCTAGGGAAGAGACCAGTCCCCACCTCACTACTGCCTCCTTTCAAGTAGCTGTAGAGAGAGATCATCCTCTTTCTCTCCAGACTAACCACTCACAGCTCCCTCAACCATTCCTCTTAAGACTTATGCTCCAGACCCTTCATCAGCTTCGTTGCCCTTCTGTGGGCACTCCAGCACCTCAATATTCTTCCTGAAATGAGGTGCCCAAAACTGGACAAGGTGCTTAAGATGCAGCCTCACCAGGGCCAAGTACAGACAGACAATCACTTCCCTAGTCCTACTGGTCACACTGTATCTGATACAAGCCAGGATGGCTTTCTTAGCCACCTGGACACACCGCTGACTCATGTTCAGCCGACTGTTGAACAGTGACACCGCGTCCTTTTTTGCTGGGCAGCTTTCCAGTCATTTCATTGGATATTAGGCTAGATGGGCTAGCCAAAAGAGGGAAATCTCGTATGCTTACCTTTGCATCCATCCTTGAGGCCTACCCTGATAAAGGTTTGCCAGTGTGAGTGCTGAGTAGCTGAAATTCTCCGCAAGTGGTTTGCCATATGGACTCTTGCTTACTATTAACTTGAATCAGACTGTCAACAAAGCAACTTTTTCCTCACAGTGAAGAACCTGATGGAATTATAGATCTCCATCAAATGTGACAGATTTGAATTACTGACCTAGAAAGGAAAACATTCATATTCCTTTACTGATTCCCAAAGCAATCCCTTTTCCTTTTTTTTTTTTTTTTTACAATTTTAATTAAATGTTATGGGGAAAGGTTTTCAAGATTTGGTTCACAGCATTCCATTATGTATGTTTTTGCCTCCTTAAGCATGGCTGGTTTTGAGGCTTAAGGTGTAGCAAAAACTGCCTATATTTATAAGGGCAGACACCACATGAAAGAAATAGGAATAATTACTCAGCTTAGACAAAAAATTTAAAAAAATACAGTGGCAAGGAGACCTAGAATAGCAACAAATAGCAGAAGACAAAAGAAATTAAATATCAATCCAGAAAATATAGAATGAAAGCAAAATCTGAACCTCGTAAGCTGAAGTATACTAAAGACAACTGATGTCTACCTTACTATTTTTCTCAGAGATGATGTCTACCTTTCTAATGCACAGTGAAGCTAATTATTTCTTCGTATGTTTATTTTACTTTGTAATATTAAATGTCTTGTTTTCTTCTTTCTTTAGTTGTTCTTCAACAAACTAAAAAATCAACTAAACTTCTGGAAAATGGGTAAAATATTTTACAGTTAATATTTTTCACATTTTCAAGCAATTATCAAATTAAGGGTTTTTTTAGAAAAAGGATAGTATAGTTCAATATGTTTAAATTAGACGAGTTCTTGATTAATGGATTCTAAAATGGGCAAAGTGTTCTTGAAAATTCATCATTAGAAGATGAGGGAAATAGAGAAGGAAAAAGAATAAAAAAAAAATGTGTTCTTAGATAATGCACAACCTTATTAATTAGCTAGAGCTAACTAATGATCAGCTTTTTCTTGAAATTTAAGCTTTTGTAGTAGGTTAAAAATGAAGAAATAAACTTAGTTTAGTAATATTGAAATTATATGGTCAATATGCCAACTACAGTAGGTTTTCTCATTCACCAAAGATGTTAAGAGTCACTAGACTAAAGATCTTGCACCTAGGAATCAGTTATCTCCAAGCACATACAGACCCCAAAATCACTTTTGTGTTTCATGTGGATGATAATTACACTACTGAATTATAAGAAAATATTTCAGTTTTATCCAGCTTCTCTTTCTCATCTCCAACTATATTGAAAACATCCTTTTTCTGATTATGACCAGACAAAGCAAATCCAATATGTACTTTCTTTATGAATAAATACATAAAATACAAGAGCCATTCCCACTGTGCTACATCGGTTATATGAAATACACTCCCACTGTACTGTTCAACTATCCATACATATATTCCAAATACAGATACAGATTTATCGCCCTTCAACACTCTAGACAGTCTTCCAGTAGTGCTTAGAATTCTTCTTACTACACTGTTTTCTGTTGTTGCTGAGTGCAGGTAGTTGATGAAAGAGGTTGTGTCTGTATGAATTCTCAACACTAATTTTTTCTCCATAGAAGCTTGGCAAGTAAGGGATTTTTGTGTTCTAGGAAATTCCAGTGATGGAAAACATTTCCAGATTTAACTGGACATTTGTTTTAGCGGATTTTTTTTTATATATATCTTAAAACATGACAGGATGTCCTGGTTTGTTTCCTTGTTTCGTCATATTTGATAATTTAAAAATAAAACCAAACTGATCATGAAACGATGTCTTGAAAGTCTTTATTTTTAAAACTTCACGTTAGAAACTTCAGTCTTCTGAAGAAGTTGAAACTGAACAGTGTGACCAACTCACAAAAATGACATTCTGAAATTTAGGTGCCTCAACTGTCTTTTTTTCTGTAATCAGGGAAAGGAGAGAGACATTGCCAGACTTAAATAGGAGCAGTCGATTACCTCAGGATGGTTGAATCAGGCTGCATTCATTACAGACAGATCCTCAGTCCTTGACTGGATAATTGCTAAACTTGTAGACAATAAAAAAGGAGTTCTTGATACTGGCTTCTTCTGCCAAGTACAGGTTTGATACAACCTCAACCTAGATGGTTGTATCAATGATTTGATTTTTGTCCCCACATTAATTTTATTTCTCCAAACAGTCCAAGTCAATTAATTAAATGCACAATATTTGGTATCACATTCTCAGTTTGCATGTCATGGTATTTTTGTACATTATGTCTGCATTCCTCTGAAAAGGTGTGTGCTGAATAGAGTGCTCCTGCAAAAGAGAGCAATTGCCCCTTCTGTAAGAGCAGCCGAGCATAAGTCACTGCAAAGGCATCCACACCAGTAGCTCTGAGAAAGGCAACAGTGAACAGTCTCAGTATAACTGTCACTCTGTATCTTATATATCAGTGGTACTACTGACTCCCATCGCTGGGGCAGGCCATAGATATGACAGAAAAAGAAACTCTGCAGAGGCCAAAAGGGACCTGGTAGAGTTTGTTATAATCCAAAGCCACTGACCTGATAAAGAAACAAACTTGGAAGTAGGAGTCCGCCTGCAAAGCTACAATTGGAGAATATTTTATGAATTCTTATAATTTATCTGACCAATTACTTGCAGTTTTCTTTGCTTAAAGGTTCTGAAAAAAAACTCTCTTATATTTTTTTCAACCTTAAGGTTTTGGAAAACTGTCTACACAGAAAAGGTCTGGACAACCCCAAACTTTTGACTGTCTTATGATTTCATCACAATATACCTCTGTTGGAGATGGGTTTGGTAATTTTTATCTTATAAACAACATCATTGTGGTGGTTAAACAGTTTTGTATTGTAAGTGATTTCTAGGCTAAAAATCATCGCCGAGCTGAAGCTTCAACTGTCACCATGTTGCAAGTGGTTGCCATGGACTACGGGCCAAGGAGCCAGTGTCAGCTGGGATTGGATGGTTCACGGCACCCCAGCAGATCGACCAATCCTTGTCCTGCCCTGTTACTGTCCTATCCCTTCATATATATGCATATATTCCCTACCTATCATTGTGAGTGGATTTGCCTGCTCCACCTCCCTCCCAGTATCTTCCCTACCTTACCCTATAAAATCCCTCCATTTGGTTTTAATAAACAGATCAGCCTTGGCTGTTGCTTGCACCGCACCTACCTTGTCTCCTTGCCTCTCTTTTGAGTTGTGTGAGTAAGCAAGAGTGCGTATGCAGTAGCTAGCAGCTAGCTTCTACTAACATCTACAAGCTAGCCACAAGAACCCCTGATGCTGGTCTGCTCCTTCCCTTTTTTCAGAACTGTGTCATACCTCCACACAATAATTTCATCAGATTTCATTAAAAAATTAAATTCTATCTACCCTGATGATCCTCTATTAGAAGTCCTATCATTTTCATGAATGAGAAAAAAAATAAACTCCCACAATATAGTCTATAGAAAGTATTACTGGAGTGGGTTGACCTTGGCTGTGTGCCAGGTGCCCATCAAGCCATTCCTTCCCCCCAGGAAGATGAGGGAAGAAAACGAGATAAAAAAACTTGTATATTTAGAAAAGGCAAAAATACAAAAGCAACATGTTGTGTCCTTGAAAGCAAAGAGAAAACCAAGTATTTTATTCTCTACTTCCCGTCAGCAAGCAATCTGCCACTTCCTGGGAGGTAGGACTTCAGTACATATAGCAGTTGCTCTGAAAGGCCAACACTGTGAATAACAAATTCCTCCCCATTCCTTCTTTTTCTTCACTTTTGTGTCTGAGCTGACAACATATGCCATGGAATATTCCTGTGATCAGTTTGGGTCAGTTGTCCTGCCTAACTCCCCTCCCAGGATTTTGCCCATCCTCAGCCTACTTTTGGGGAGCGGAATGTGTATGAGACAGTGCTGATGCCGTGCCAGCACTGCTCACCAGTAGCCAAAACACTGGTGTGTTATCAACACCTTTCTAGGTAACAGTGCAAAACACAGCACTGTGAGGTCTGCTATGGGGAAAATGAACTCCATCTAGGCCACACCTTATTTAGCACAGTGGAAAGGGTAGTTAAATGGTTTCTTGATTTAATCCTAACCTTAGTAAAAATGACTTATAGGGAGAAATTAGGAAAGTCACATTTATGTTTGACTAGATTTTACAATGACTGTTGGATTGAATTATTGGAAAGAAGTAAAATTAAAAATGCTGAAGGAGAATAAGTCAGGTCAATATGAGGCCCAGTAAATGAGTTCAGGATGATTATAATGGCAATATCCTGCAATGACTTCAGAGGAGCAAGACTGCTGTAAGCAAGTCTAGAGAACAGATGTTGCCATAGTTAATGTAGGCAATAATAAAAGCTTGCACAAATGTTTTGACTGCGTGCACAGTTGGACTGACAAGGTTTGAGAGAAACCCGGTGAAAGTATTCCCCTAGAGACAGCAGGAGTTTAAGCTTGGCATTAGTGAAGTAATTGGGAGAACAGTGATGTTTTTGCTTAAGATGGAAAATGAATTAATGAAATGTTTTGAAAGAGAAGATCAAGGGATTAATTTTGGCCATAATGAATTTTAAATAACAACTGGATGCAGTTATTTATGAAAACCAGACCAAGATTCTTGACTGGAAGGAAGGTGATAGATCTTCCACAGAAAAACAGATTTTCAAGTAATTTTAATATCATTCTGCTACATACTAGCCAACTAGTGAGCTGGATTTTTACTGCAACCTGGGCATCAAAATAGCAAACAAGAGGTCATGAACACCCCAAAAAAATTAATTGCAAGGTATTGTTAAAATGAAGAAGTCAATGTTATCAGTACAAGTAAATATATCACTTCTGGAACATCTATTTATACCCAGTTTGAATTATATTCAAGAATTTCATTAATTAATTCCTCCCAACACCCTCATATGCTCAGCTCTAGCCTGCAATACATTTAATATTATGCTTTAAATTTATACAAGATTACAGGTCTAAGGGGTCTGCATCTCTTCAGTAAAAGAAGTCTTTCTCCTTTTTATTGTATTTTTCTCCTTCTCCCTCCCACTTCCACACTTTACTGGGAGGCAGTTTATCTGTTGAAATACATTGAAAGTTTATATCTAAAATAAATATTCATAATGCAAGATTTTAATAAACTGCAGCAGACACTTTTATGGTACCACTAACAAAACAAGTGAATTTAATTAAAAAAGAAGATGAAAGAATGTGAATTGACAAGCTTTTTTCATACAGAGTGTCATAATAGATTCAAGAGCCACCAGAGATCAAGAAATGGGAGGGATGAGAACAGAAAGGAATTTTGCTGGAGGGAATTTCACTTGCTGGAATTGTAGTAAATAGGGAGAAACCCAAAAATAATATTAAGAAAAGGTTTAGGAGCCTCTGTTGTAGATAAACTGTATAGATAAACTAAGGATTTGTTTATTTTAAAGAAACATTGGCCTGCATATATTTGCAACCATCTCTAATTTCTCAAATTTTATGATTGCTTTAAATTCCATACCATAAAAAACCAGAATCCTCCCATGGTTGTGGGTTTTCTATCATTTTCTTTTTCTTCTCTTTCACACAGAGAAAAGAACTGAGCATATGATTTTGCAGTTTGGAGTTGTGCCCTTGGTTCTCAGTAACTTAATATATGATCAAACCCATTTGCACCTGTGCAAACTGATAGTCTTTAGGTAATGTTGTTTTGGTTTTTTTTTTCAGTTGATTCTGCTAGATTTAGCCAAACTAAATTTAGTTTAGTCCAAAACTAAAGCAAAGGCAAGCTGTCTAAATATTGACTCATAGTACGTTTATTGAACACATTCAGTTTTTTTTCTATTTGCATCATTTGTAAACCACAATTTTTCATAAAACTGTATGATACTTGACTTCACAACCAAAGGATGTGAAGGGTATTGACCTTCTCAAACACCAAAGAGAGATCTTTTGAAAGAAATAATTAAGATTCACAAAGACTTTTACCCTCTGAACTTGACTACTTTATATATTTTCCTACAACCACTGATAAATTACATAGCTTTGTCATACACCACTGTGAGACACTGGATTATTATGTTATTTGGTCAGAACCAACTCAAGTGTGTGTATGTGTGTGTCCCTGGAGGGAGCGTCAGGTCAAATCTCACTGAGGTGAGGTCAGGCCATACCCCACATGGCAACACCTGCAGCTTCATGGGGCAGCCCCAGAGTAGCTGTCAGTAAAAAGGCAGCCTGGGAGCCTGCCCACACTATGCCCCCCTGGAACTCCTAACCAGCTTCTGATGGGCTACATCACCCCTCACTCCGGCCTGGAGTCACAGAGTGGCCAGTGGGCTGGCAGTCCCATCTGGGAGAGGTGGCCACAGGGTGCCAGACCACATAAAAACTGCAGCACGTGGTCTTCATTTTGCTCTTGGGATCTGCCACATACCTCATGAAAGCTGGACTTCCACATGACTCTAGTGATAGCTATTTTTTCTCTTATGTATCCCTCTATCTTTCTCCTTCTTCTCTATCTTTATTTTCCTTCACTACTTTCTTAATACTTCGAGTAACTTAAAACCTGTGGGTTGTATTTTGCTAGGTTGTGTGGGTTAGCATGTGCTAAGTCAATGCTTTCTGGAATTCTCCGTTTTAGTTGTACCCTTTTAAGCTTTTGCCAAGATCTCTTGTTTTCTTCCTTATTAGCAGTAAAGTATCTCCGGAGAAAGCATGTGCCATGTCTTCTCTTTACCTCTCTAAAGGTATTAAAGAACGAAGGTTATTCAAAACATTCAGTGGGTGGATTTTTGGAGTCTTGTATGTCTTTAAAAGTAAAACTTGTGGTTGAGCATATTGCTCTGGGGCCAGGGTCTTACAACTTTCCAAATCTATAAAAATACAACTCTGTAAACAAAACAATATTTTCTTTACTGCTAAAGCAATGCCTTACAAAGACACTGGTATTTTCCCTTGAACTTAAAGATTAAGGGGTGATTTGGATATCCCAAGGCAAAGTTAAGGATCATCAGCATTGGCAAAACAAAAAGTTTACTGTTGCCATCATTAAATATCAAGACAATTATTACTGTTAAAAACTGCACTCAGGTCTCTGTTTTATGTGTTTCTGGAAAATTTTTCTCATCTCACTGTAATAATCAACTTGGATGAAAAACCAGTCTTTGTACTGAGTCTCTAGTGCATGCTCTTCACACAATACATTAGTATCTATGCATTCATATCTAAGTTAATTTTACATAAACCTTATTTATTTGCAGTAAAGGCATCTTACAGCATTCTGAGAATATTTCAATTTTTTGATTGAACCTAATGTAAAGCAAAGATTTATGCCTTCTCTCTAAATTGGAACTCATGAGCCCTAGGTATGAGACCAATAGAACGTATTTATTACAAAAATTATAAAATCATCATTCTTTTTTCTTAGTATAGGCATACTCAATCCATTTATGATAGTGCACTTTGGAAACAAACATCCTGAGGACTGTTTATGCTATGTCTATTTCTTTAGAAATGATCAACTACAAAAGTATTTGGTCTGGAGAAATAATTTATGGAGTTTCCAGAAGTTTTAAATGTGTGTTCGTTTCATATATTTCAGCTGCTAAAACACCTTTCTATATAACCTGCGTGTAAAATAAACTTATGGAAAGAAAACCAATAATTTCAACTTGTTGCAAACATGAACCCCATGCAACTAACATCTTCCTTGTAAGACCACAGCAGCTGTCCTCAGATCTTTTATATTCAGAGTGATTACAGTCTAACTGCCTGTCCTATATTCTCTAAACAACCTTTTTTTTAACTGTGAGTGACATAGTCTAGACTGCATTGCTTGAAATAATGCACAGGATTAAAGAGGAAACAAGCTCATTTGAATAGTCAGGATAAAACCGAATAGATGTGATTTATTAACAATAAAGGATATCGTATTTCCCTGATTTTTTCTTCCTATTTCAGATCTAGACCTATTATAGCTATAATAGTACAAGTGGTCTGGAGAATTTTTATATACTTTTGTCCATGAACATTGAAGAAAATAGATTTTTTATCAAACCAGAAGTTTTCATATATAAACTCCTTAGGGAAATACCTGAGTTTGCATATGAATATTGATGTGATGTATGAGCTTCAAATGTTCTTTCCTGCTAAAGCTAGAGTCATTCAATCAGAGAGCAACTGAGAACGTGAAATGGTAGGGGTCTGTCACAGCCTGTGAATAATGAGCTTCAAACAGTTGAAGATATCTTCAAAGTGAACACATCAAATGACTTCTAGCCTGCCATATGTTTGTATCTAGTCTTCAGTTAACAATTGCAAAATAATAGGAATCGGAATCTGCTTATATATAATTATCAAGAATAAAGGGGCCAGATAATTTGTCAACTTCATCTATGAAGAAAGATTTGATGGACAAAAACAATAGTAATTTTACAATAAAGATTTCATTGACAAAGTCAAGGAATAATTCAGAGATTTTCTGATGCATCTGGTAACATAAAATTACTGCAGCTATTTCCTATAAGAGAACTAATTATTTTAGAAAGTAATAAAATAAAGTCATAAAGCAAACAAAGAGCAAACCCCCACTTCTAATAAATCAATTATTTTTCTGTCTCAGTTTAACCATTTTAGATAAGCAGAATATATATTCACCAAAGGATGTTCACCTAGACTGACTTCATAGCACAATATGTTGCAGGGCAATGGTTCTGCAATATTATGTGCCCATCATGTTTTTAACCATCTTACAATCACATTTCTATGTATTTATCCCTCTCACCCTTGTAAATATTTCTGTTCCTCTCCAGAAGCTTACTCCACAGCTGCCCCAGAAGTCAGCATATGCTGTGGCTGTGTGTGCTGCTGCTAGCAAGCGTGTGCATGCTGATAGACCTAACAGCTGGCCACGCAAAACTGGTAATTGCTGATCTCATGAAACTTGATGGAATTTAATTATCTTCATGACCTTTTGTTCCCATTGAATTTGGCTCAAATTGATAAGTGCATTGAAAACTTCTTGAAGAAAGAACATGTGATTGCAGCACTGCCTTATTTCTAAAATAAGAACTATTTCTGAAGTGGCCTCAGTGAGATGACAGCAGTTTAGAAAATTAAGGATCAAGGTCTGTTCAACACCTTTGTTGTAGACACAGACAGTGAGATCGAGTGAACCCTCAGGAAGTTTGTTAACACCACCAAACTGTGTGTTCCAGTCAATACGCTAGACTGAAGGAATGCCACCCAGAGGTACCTTGACAAGCTTGAGAGGTCGGCTGATGCAAACCTCATGGAGTTCAGCGAAGTGAAGCACAAGGTCCGACACCTGGGAAGGGGCAATCCCAGGTACATCTACAGATTGGAGAAGTGACTGGGAGCACCCTGTGGAGAAAGACTTGTGTGTGATGGTTCATGACAAATTCAGCATAAGTCAGCAGTGGGACTTACATCCTCGAAAACCAAATTGAATCGTGGGCTGCACCAAAAGGAGCATGGCCAGCAGTTTGAAGGAGGTTATTCTCGCCCTCTCTTCTGCTCTTGTGAGACCCCACCTGGGGTACTATGTGCAGTTCTGGTGCCCCTAACATAAAGAAATAATACTGTTGGAGTGAGCCCAGAGAAGGTCCAGAAAGCTGATAAGAGGACTGGAGTTGGGGCTGTTCAGTCGGAAAAAAGAAGGTTGCATGGGGACCTACAGAGGAGTTGGAGAGGAACTCTTTGTCAAGAACTGTAGTGATAGGACAAGGAGCAATGGCTACAAACTGAAAGATGGGAAATTTAGGTTAGCTATTAGGTAGAAATTCTTTACTGTGAGGGATGGTGAGACACTGGAACAGATTGTCCAGGGATTTTGTAGATGCCACAACCCTGGCAGTCCTTAAGGTCAGGCTGGATGGAGCTCTTTGCAGTGGTCTAGTGGAAGGTGTCCTTGCCCATGGTGGGGGGGTTGGGACTAGGCGATCTTTAAGGTCCCTGACAACCCTTAACATTCTATGATTTTGTAAGGTCACAGTAGTTTTTGAGTCAGGAGACAGACATTAGTACCAACATTCAATTGGGATGCAAGTCAAATTATTTTAGTCTTTGTTACTGAGAGTGAATAATCTTCTGAAAATAGATTACATAACTATCCAGACAAAAAATTACAGGAAAAAATGAGTCTAGACATAGACAAGTACATGGAAAGATATGTTTAGATTCAAATTGTTTCAGTATGAGATCAGAACTTACCATTAAACTTAGTCCGTTGCTGGGACTGCTGAAAGCCAGCTACTCAAGAAATAAAGTATGACGGGGAAATTCAGTGGATAGGAGGTAAAAGAAAAAGCTGAGAGCAGCAGCAGCTTATCTTCATAGAAATTTTTATAACAAATAAAATTTTGCAAATTCAAAAGCTCTATGGAATCTTCTATTGGAGGCTTTTAGTTTAAGATGTGAAAAAAAAAGAGATAAAGAATAGAAAAAAATTTTTTAAATCAAAGTAAAATGCTCCCTAAATAAACCAGTAAAAAAAGTGTCTGGAATATGTACAAAACTTTGTTCAAATAATACTGAGTGATGAAAAAAATTGTAAAAATCAAAATCAGGAAAAAATTATAACGAAAAATTTGGTTACAACTGTTGAAAAAATTATGTAAGAATAAGTCTGAAAAAAAGACAGAAAATCATATTCATAGCCAAAATAATTAAAATCCATAGTATTATGAAAGATAATCTTTTAAGGTGAAAATTAACACAGCATTTTTATTGAAGGTAGCTTTGCTGCACCTTTTATACCAATTCTGAATCTACTACACCAAAAGCAACGATCACCTTAAAACCCTTAGATTTCCCTCCTATTTCTACAATGTCTCTCATTCTTACTTTTTGTGACACGTTCTGAGACACAATTTGGTTCTCCAGATTCATAATTATGCTTCCCAAAATGTCAATGCAAGATGAATCTCTATCTCTTTTTCATCAGTCCTGAGAAGTTTTATTGGTAAGAACTTATCTATTCATGATCTATGTTGGTCTTGACCCCTTGGGAGAAAAGCAAGCTTGGTGGCCTGGAATCAGAGACATAAAAATACAGCAAAAATGTAGTTGTCTGATCATTTAATGTGGCTGAGAAGGAGGTATTCTTTAACGCTGTCTGTTAAATATCAAAGTAAACTAGGATGGAACATATTTTTCAGTAGCAGACAAAGGAAATATATGCTCTAGCTGAGAAAACCACCATGCATTATTATGACGCAGTACTTCTTTACAGTCTCAAAAGAGTGGGTAAATGCATAGGTTATGCAAAGGCCTTCAGTGAGAGAATTTTAACCACAACACTGCTCACGGGACCATTTAAATGTAGGTCCAAGAGGAAAAAAAGCCTTATCCCATTATTAATTTATCAAGTTCAAAGGCTTTCCCTCCAAAGCCTACATGATGACAGAGAAAATAATATGTTGTATCTAATAGGGTAAAGTGAATACTTTAAGTTAGCTACTAATCCAAAACAGCTTGAATACAACTCATAAAGGAAACCAAAGATTTGAAATGTACCTTGATTGTGAACACTAGGATCAGAAATACTCTGACTTGGTTGTGAAATGTAGAAGGGTTGAACACATACAGCTGTCCTCTTGTGACCTATCCGAGGGATGAAAAGTGTTCTTAATGATGGTAACTTCAAGTCAGTATCCATATATCATGTGCCTATCTATTTCATAAATTAAATGTTATAAAAAGGAAAGATGTAACTAATGGTGAAAAATAATAAACCACATTTTCACTTGTAAGGAAATCTTACAAAATGTGCATATTTAGTAGAAGACGCTGAAGACAGCTTTGTAATTTTTATTATAGACCAGCAATCTGTATTTCCATCTTGCAAAAAAATAGGAAGTACATGAGAAAAGTGAATATAGTAAACACAAATACAAAATCAAATCAATGAAGTTAGTATTGGCTTCAAATTAAAAACCTATTTTAATACTCTGGAAGGCTATCCCTCCAACATATAAGAAGATTCAAACAAATTCTAGGGGAGTAAGTCCTCTGTAGTTGTTTAAATCTTCTAAATCTTCAGCTTTGAACTCTTTTTTTTTTTTCTCAGATACAGGGAAGTCTGACACTTTTTTGTGACAAGTCAGCTAAATCTGCAAAAGGACATTCTGAACATACACTTTAGTATTTGTTTTAATCCAAAATTTGAAAGGACTGTGCAATCTCTCCATGATAAGAACTGGGATAGTGCAACCAAGAAGGAGAGAATAAATTTTCTCTGTGTTTCAGAATTTAAAAGCCTATGCAGAAACAAGATAGATTTTTTTTTCTTGTATTCCATCTCAGATCTGGATGAGTCAAAAAGACTATGTTCCCTTTGGCTGTCTTTGTGAAGAATCATTTCTTGTCACTTTATATTAATGAGATAATTAAACTTAATGCATGTTTTTATCAGATATCTAAGAGGCGTAGGAAAGCAGATCAGTGTCTGGGTCATTTGTGTAAGAAGCACCTTAATGTACAGAACAGTTAAATCAAGGATAAAATAAAATATTCATAATTTCAAAGCCATATTCAAATTAAACAACCGTTTTATTGTTGTTGTTTGACATATAGCGAAACAAAACCAACCAACCTTTAAGAGGAACTTGAAAACACTGTTGATATTCTTTCTTTTGCTCAATTCTCCATCATGATGAATTTTTCAAACATGAATGGTCCCCCGCCCCTAAGTTCTTTAGGAGGAAAATGAGTTAATATTCATGATCAAAAGGGAAAGATCACATGCAATTTTGCACAAGGTAAGGTCCTGAAATTCTTCTACATCATTGATATCATCAAAAGAACATACAAACCTCCTCAGGCTTTATCTCCCAAGGCCCTCTCCTATAAAGTTCATTCCACTCAAACTTTTTTGACTTTCATTCTTTCTGTAGTTCATAATCAATCATATTAAGTTGGTGGAACAAACACATTAATATTCTAATTGAGCTGACAGTGATGATAACAAAATAATTCTACCTCACTTTATTTACATAATAGGTAAATAGCACTAATATTGGAAGTGGTATTAATGTTTTCAAGTGCATTAAGGAAATTCAGTATAAGGTTCCCCACGAGTATAATATCATCTACATATCTACATACCTATATTTACTTTTGCTACTCTGTTTTATTATTTCCAATTGACTCTTGAAAGGAATCAATTTAAACTAAATTTCAAATTAATTGAAATTGACTTACAAACATTGAACTGCAAAAAAGATCACTACTAATCCTTTAGGAAATTCAAGAGCTCTACCTAAAATGTAAGTCAGAAGACCCCATGTTATATCCTGTTCTCAGGAAAAATTAAAAACAAAGCAAAAGTTCTATTTAATGCTAAGATAATTCGAGAAGATGACTTTTCAATTTTCCAAGTCAGGATATCTAAGTAGCATGGCAACTTTTCATTAAGAAAGATACATTTCCAGTATTTTTAGGCCTCTAACCTTGATAATCTCTTACCTTTGTCCTCATGTTTGTGGAAGACAGCATTACAGTGGCTCATTATCAGAAAGATGCGATTTGGAGAAAGTACAACAGAAAAGACAGTCAGGTGTTACATCTTAGAGACCACTAATCGGTTCTGATTGGGTTTTTTTACATCAGTAATTGTAACGTTGGTGGAAAATCCATAAAAAATGTATGCAGATTGAGATAATTTAAATCTGAAATATTATGGCAATTTCAACTTATTTAGTTAATGCATATTTTAACCTCACAAAATCCACATGTGTTAAAAATGCTTTGAACAAAAGAGAATTCAAGTGCTCAAATAACATGATATCCTATAATGATGCAATATTCATATTCCTTTTTCCATTACAGAAACACAGTATCACATATAGCTGGTAATACTAGTCTTTCTTACAAACCAAACATGAGATTTAAAATTTTCATTCTCAGTACAACATCACAAAAATAAAATTATCAAAAAAAATTCAGTATTACTTTCATTTTATTTGGCAAGTAGAATTTAGCTTGATCTGTGTCTACACAGGATCAGCTGGTATCTGTACAGTAGAGTTCCTGATGCAGTGTATGGACATCATGGGTACTCATGCCCAAGGTACAGTGTTAAACCTGCCTTTAATTTACATTTATTAGCTTATATTTTCTCCTTTGGTAATTACTTTACATGGAAGCACATTTCAATGTGGGCTACAGACAGAACAAGCCTGTAGTGCTTGTTATTGGGTTTTTTTTGCATGTTTGTTTTTTTGCAAAACACTGCATATACAGTATTCTAAGCTACGTGTTTAGGCAAAAAACTAACACCCCCAAGTCCTGTATGCCTTGGTGATCTGGAGGTTCCAAAGCTAAAATAATAAAATAATCAGAAATCCTATTTCCTTATTTTCAATATGTCATTAGTTTAAACCAATTCATGATTATCTGAAACTTTTCTTGTAATTACAAGGCTAGTCATTAAGGACGTGATTATTCCTAAGTATTATGTTTTGCATAAAAAAATATTAATAATGTAAACATCCTAATTTAGCTGGAGTACTATAAGATTATAATACCAGACTTACTTAAGGTACTTGTCGTAGAATCCTAGAATATGCTGAGTTGTAAGGGACCCATCAGAATCATCAACTTCAACTCCTGGCCCTGCACAGAACACCCTGAGAATCACACCATGTGCCTGAGAGTGTCATCCAAATGCTTCTTAAACTCTGTCAGGTTTGGTGCTGTGGCTACTTCCCTGAGGAGTCTGATCGAGTGCCCGAACACCCTCTGGGTTAAAAACATTTTCCTGATACCCAACCTAAGCCTTCCCTGACTCAGCTTCATGCCATTTCCTTGAATCCTGTCATTGGTCATGAGAGTGAAGAGATCAATACTTGGCCCTCCACTTCCTTTTGCTGAAGATGGCAGTGAGATCTCCCCTCAGTCTCCTCTTCTCCACGCTGTACAGACCAAGTGATCTCAGCCACTCCTCACACAGCTTGTCCTCAAGGTCCTTCACAATCTTCATTGCCCTCCTTTGGATGCTTTCTAATAACTTTATATCTTTCTTATATTGCGGTGCCCAAAACTGCACACAATATTCAAGGCGAGGCCATCCCAGTGCAGAGCAGAGCAGGACAATCCCCTCCCTTGACCAGCTGGCGATGCTTTACCTCATGCCCCTCAGGACATGGTTGGTCCTCCTGGCTGCCAGGGCACTGCTGACTCATATTCAGTGTCTTTCATTGATCAGTACCCCCAGGTCCCCTTCTGTGGCACTGCTTTCCAGCCTCTCATTCCCCAGTCTGTACAAACATACAGGGTTGCCCCATCCCAGGAATCTGGCTCTTGGCCTTGTTATATGGCTGGTGATTGACCATCTCTCTAATTTGTTGAGGTCTCTGCAGGGCTTCTCTGCCTTCAAGAGAGTTAATAGCTCCTCTCAGTGTCATTGGCAAACTTACTTTAAGTCCTATGCCCAAGTGGTTAATAAAGATTCTGAAGATTAACAGTACATTAAATAGTACCAGAAAAAAATTCATTAAAAAAAAAAAATCTTTGCAAGTTTTTAGTTTACTAGGGAAAAATCTTTATCACTTAACCTTGCTTGAACTAATAGGAAGCCCAATAGCTGAAAACTGAGTATTCTCATATTTTTACAATTCTTAAAAATAGTGTCAATTGCTCTTTTTTTTTTCATACATCAAAATCCAAGAGGTAATTCACCAGGCAATAGAAATCATTCCACTAAAGCCAATTGCTTGTCTTCTTAAAAAAAAAAAAAAACAAATGTCATGAGGGGTAAAAATCTCTTTTGAAGATATGCTTCCAGGTCTTCAAGATGAAAAGACCAGAGATAGGAAGTGGAAGGTTAAGTAATAACTTCTTACCATGTTAGGAGTATATATTTTTTTTTAAGATATCTATTCTATGGTAATAAATTATAGTTTAGTGCGTAATTTATTCATGACAAGGTTTGCCCATATGTGACTGTGCACAGAGAGATCTGAGCAGGTGTAGCTTGGAGGAGTAGGATTTCTAGTCTCAGAATCAGTAGGTGTGCTGACAGAAAGTCAGACAAGTGCAAAACTGTCATCAATTATATTATCTGTGGTTCCAGAACTAATATGGTACCTGCCAGGTTCAGAGTTATCCTGTCTACTATCCTGTATGCTGTGGACATGTCCTTAGAAGTCCAAGTATGTCAGTTGTTAAGATTTTTAACATAAGTCTCATGATAACTGCTGTTTTTCTGGAAGATCCTGAGGCACAAATTCAAAGCCCACATGAAAATCTCAGCTTGCACATGAAAAAATTTGTTTGTAATTCTTCAAACCTTGGAAAAAAGCTTCAAAATTTCACTGGAAATATACCCTAAAGGATAAGAAAGTTAAGAGAAATGCAAATTAAGTAGTGTAATGTTTAATGATTATAAAATCTTGAGATGTTTTTGGGTTTGGGGCACTGCAAAATTCCTAAAACAAATGAGAGGAAAATACAGTCAGGATAGAAGCAACACAGTGGATATTCTTACTCTACATGTGGCATATTCATAGGAAAATCCAGAATTTTTGGGGAATATGCAGCATCCAAAGGATGACAGATCTTCACTGCACCAAATGTAGCTACTGATGTGTGCCATGTGTGCCTTTATTACACTCTACCTTTTAGAGAGTCAGTAGTAAATCTAAATGTCACTATTTCCTGAGCACAGAATCTACATTTCTGCAAACTACTTTTGGCATCCATTACACCTATCTTGTGCCATAACTTCATATTCTGAACTTGTCTTTTAATATAAGTTGCATTGTCAACCATTTGTTTAGTATATAGTTATGTCACAGATATGTCATGAAAACAGTAAGTAGCAAATAACACATTTAGCAATAAAATGTTTTATTGTGAGCTTTCTCAGGCTATTCAGTGTTCTTGATTTCACTAAATTAATTGGAAACTATGTTTATCACTTTGTATGATGCTCTTAACACTCAGCAGGAATGGAAACATGGCAAACGTTTTTCTGACTGGTTATATAGTGCTATGTCCATACTCTAAAACCAGTATTTTCAAGGTTTGACTTTATAAAGTCAAAAATACCCCCACAAACACATCAAGGTCAAATAGTCTAGCAGATCAGCAACAAAGAGTGAAATTTAAGAAGAAAGGAAAAGTATATTGGAAGCTTCCACCCCCACTGCCGGAGCTGTTCTATGCTGTTAATTCGAAATCTACTAAATGCCTATTAATACAAGAAGTTGTGATGGGATGGAAAAGAAACATTAAAAACGTGACACTACTTAGTTCAGTTTTCTGAGTAGACCAAAATGAGACAGAGACAGTGTCAGGAAGAACTTATGCTCGTGTACACACACAATTAACTGCAACTTGCCCCAGTTATTGTTGCAGTGACTAGCATAGTTCAGCCACAGGAAAACAACATTTACTCAAGGCACTCTCAATGTCTGGTTCAGGGCAGCAGCTCAGCAATAACTTTTCAATCCAAGGCCTTCTGTTTCTCGAGGCAAGATCAAAACAAGACCATCATGCTCCTGTGTCAGGAGTAAAAGAGACGTGTTTTTTATAGCACGCTCCTTTATAATTACATTAAGAAATTTCCTGCAGAATCATTGAGCATATTTGTTTTCTTTTTAGGGAAGAAAATTAATAACCTTACTATTAATTAAACTGACCATATGTTCAGGTGAAGTGAATCTTGGTAGCATAACTGACTCTAAATATGCCTAGTTCCTGGGGCAGATACACTCTCATTTCTCAGTTTATTTTTTTCCCACCCCACCACCTCTCCTGCATTTTATATCAGTTTGGCATATAGCATTCACAAAACATTAGTGATAATTTGATGTGAAATTATAACAACTAAATACCCTGTTGAGAATTACTTGGTTGTTCTACCTGTCATTTTACCTCTCAGATCCCTTGATGTACTCTACAGTCATAGCATCAGCTGATTTCCTCTGAAATGTAAAAATCTTTACAGTAATTTTTAAAAGCCTTGTCACAATTTTCTCTGTTTGGATAAGCAATTTATACTTATTAATCCCTAGCAGACACTGTCATATTCTGACAGGCCTATTCAGATAGCACTGAGAAACTAAAATTACATTTTCTTTATTTCTTTCTTGGGCCAGAAGCTGCTCTCACTAAAACTGTGAGTGTTCCAGACAAATAATGTTGCTTTAACCTCCACTTCAAGATTTTCCTGCATAGAAGTACTTGGGGCTACTGATGAATGAAAAACTGGACGTAAGCCAGCAATGTGGGCTTGCAGTTCAGAAAGCCAATCGTATCCTGTGCTGAATCAAAAGAAGTGGGACCAGCAGATGCAGGGAGGTGATTCTGCTCCTCTGCTCCCCACTACATCCATCTCTGGGGTCCTCAGCACTGCAAAAATGTGGACCTGGTAGAGCAGATCCAGAGGAGGGCCACAAAGGCCTTTGGAGGTATTGAACACTTCTGCTATAAGGAAAACCTGAGAAAGTTGGGGTTGTTCAGCCTGGAGAAGATTCTGGAGAAGGCTTATTGCAGACTTTCAGTGCTTAAAAGAGGGCCTACGAGAAAGTTGGGGACAAACTTTTTAGCAGGGTCTGTTGCAATAGGGCAAAGATTAATGGTTTTGAACCGAAAGATGATCAATTTAGATTACATATAAGAAATAAGTTTTTTACAATGAGAGTGATGAAACACCCAGAGAGGCAGTTGATGTCCCATCCCTGGAAACATTCCAAGTCGTGTTGGAAAGGGTTCTGAGCAACTTGATCTAATTGAAGATGTCCCAACTCATTGCAGAGAGTTGGACTAGATGACTTTTAAAGATATATTTCAACCTGAATCAGTTTACGATTTGATGATTTTCAGAAAAAAAAATCATATTTTTGTGGCAACACTTTGTACATAGGGTACCACAATATAGCCAAGTAATTCTTCAGGATTTCTTGGGTTGCTTATGCTCTTTAAAATGCATCGCATTGAAGTACCTAGAAATATGTACTATTGTGCATTTACACACACAAAAAGAAACCACCTAAGCTGAGTAATGCAAGACCTTTGCTTTTGCATTTTTTGTGAACAGAGTGATGCTCCATATGGTGACCCTTCCCCATGCTCAAAAGAACTGATATAAATTTACAGTAAACATGATTCTCACCCAGTATGTTTTCAGAGAAGAGGAGTCTTCCAGTGTATTTTAAAGATACTTATGTTTGAGAAAGTATCCAAATATCATATTGGTGGGCACCAACATGAAAAGGAAAGATGGATGTGATGCAAATTTTACATTTTACAATGAGTATGTAATATTTTTTCATTGATGAGATGGATTAAATTGCAGAACTACTTTATGTGCTTCTTGAAAACAATAGAACATTTCATAATTAATATTTTTTATGTATAGATTTTCCCTTCTGTTCTTCAGCCACTTCTCCTACTTGTTTTTGTGTTATTTCTAATGTAACAAGGATTTCTCATTTTTATGTTTATAGTGCCAGGCAACTATCTTATCTTTGAGAGAATGAGTGAGGGTTGACTGTTCCTAACTACTTCATCTTTGCAATTTTAAAAACTGACCTGGAACTATCCTGTCCTTTCAGACACTCTTAGAAACATTCTGATTATCAGTAGGCAAATTGTAAATCCACTTTTAAAAATCAAGTTTTTCAGAGATACCTCAAAAATAGGCTTCCAGAAACAAAAGAGTCTCAAACCACTTCTCATTTTTGAAAATGTAGGCTGCAACTTACAGGAAATAACATTAAAAGAAGCTATTCATACACCATCTATAAAATCAATGTGTAAAAAATGGAAAATCTTATTCTGGTCAAGAATAAAAAAAAATGTAATATGTGACATAGTTAAACTTCCTCTCTATATCCTGCAGTGTGAGATTATCTTATCTTTATCTGAAGGCCATCTGATACATCCTATTTTGTACTTGGACTTTGAGAAAAGGATAAGTTGAATGCAAGAGATATCAGTCTGACAAAAAATAGACACACTTGTGATGCATTGAAGATGACTCATATCATGCTTCTGTCTTAGAAAGTAGGAAGTAAATGTAAAAGTTCACAAGTGACAAATATTTCTTGTAATATATTTATATGAATGTTCCTCAGCTCTCCAACATCCAATTATTTTTACTGTTATTTCTGTAAAGCAAAATGCTCTCTTCACAAAAGAATTATGCCCTAGTCCAAGTATGAATTTAGTCTACCTTTTCTTTTTTTGTTTTAAATGTGCACTTAAATGGAATTGGCGTTCTAAAATGTGGCTTAGTCATACTGTGACTCTTCTGATATGCAAGGATAGTCACCAAATGCCAGAAGAAAGGGAGCTAATTAGACACTATATAGAATTGCTTGTTAACTAATAAGAAATATTATTTATAACCTAAAAATATAAGGAATTTCAAAAATTGGATTGTAATGGGAATGAAGCTCAGAGGAACGCAAATCTCACCATATTTTAACATAAGTAATGCTGCAGTTCTTTATACACTGTAGTTTTTCCCCTGTTCATATCTATTTCATACAGGTTTAAAAACTGGGCAGGCACTGAGAAATCTCTCATTAAGTGCAAAAAATGTATGGAAAGAAGACATAAATATATACTCTGTGCCCCCAGATGTTTTTTTTTTTTAGGAGCACATAAATACTGTTCAGGTATTATCAGTATGTAACCCCTTGCAAAAACAAAGAAAACCATTAGAGACTGTTGATGATAATTGGTACATTCTGTTATCAAAATTTCATGTTTCTCCTCTGCAAAGCTAGCAGAATACACTGATGCTTGGTCATTGTATTATCCTGAGGTAAAAGGAAGACAATTGTAATACCACCTTTCTGATCTCTCAAGATTGTAAGAAATTACTCGTTGCTTTTCTTTATTGAATTCGTCTGCCCTTTCCAGCTACCAACAGAGATGATCAGGACAATGTTTCTCAGAGAGAATTCTAGCTCTTGAGTCTGCTGAAATAATCTGTCAAATGGCAAAACTGAAACCAGAAAATGGAGAAGAGTTTACTAGGATAGACCCCAAGTTTTAGGCAATTACTCAGAGGTCCACTTAAACTTTAGAAAATCATGATGTGATCATGTTCTAGGTGTGATCCATACCAATCTACCCCTCTTCAAGTTCTTCTCCTTAGTAAGCTCCAAAGAAGCCCTTCCCCCTCCCCCTATTTTAATTTATTTGTCCATTTTGTAAGATTCTAGATAGCAAGTGATGCACAGTATAATGGCCCAAACTTTCAGTTTAAATATCAAAACTAGAGTTTTTAAACACCTCCATCGGTGCTGATACTATATTTTAACTAGCAGGCAAAGTTAGCTCCTGAAAAGAAACCACAGTATTTTATCTATCAGGGAGACACATCTTGTTCCAAGTACATACTGATAACAAGAACAAACGCATTCATTATTGCTAACACAAGGAAAACTTCATTATCATCTTTTATTCTAATTCCCTCCTGTTCCTTTTATATTATTAAAACACATACAATTCAAGGCAGAGGAATGACTTTACATCTTTATTGCCATGTGTCTTATAAGACAGTAGTTGAAAGTTTCTTTGGTTTTTAGTAAAAAGAGATGGGTATTTTTTGTAACATTTAGCTCTCTTCATTTTGGATCATAGTCCCACAGAATTAAGCATAGCAAAAATTGTCCAGCCTCATTTTTTTAAGAAAGTAAAAAGTAGCCCAAGGACACACGTGCCCTAAACACTAACTATCTATTAAGTGTAAGTATGTCCACATTTGTAAACAGAATCACAAAACCACAGAATTGAGGGGTTGGAAAGGATCTCTGGAGGTCTATCGACCCAAGCGCTTCCTTAAAACTGGGCCAACTACAGGAAGTTTCTCAGGGCTCTGTCCAGTCAGATCTCGGTAACTCCATGCGTGGAGACTCCACAAACTCTCTGGCTCCCTGCTCTAGTGTTTGACCACCTTCAGAGCGGAAAAATTCTTCATTATTTCTAATTAGAATTTTCCATGTTACAACTCATCTTTTTACTTCAACCCAGTTCTTCAATCAGGTCCGTTAAAAGCGTATCTATGAAGTGTCTATACATAGGGACATTGTGGTGTCCTGGTTCTGAGCTGGACATTTTTGCAAGAGCCAGGAGGGGGTGATGACCAGGACCTGTAGGTTATTCTGTACTACCTCACATCATTGCCGGGGGCTGGAAAGGGACTCTGTTCCAAGAAGAAGGGGTTCCAGCCTGGTTGAAAAAATGCAGTGGAGGAAGCAGTCATCTATTGTTTGTTGGTGGGGGCTTTCTGTGTGAATGGTTTCTTTTTTGTATCATCTGTTATTAGTATTGTTGTTGTTACTGTTCACTGTCTTATTTAATTGTTCTTTCCAGTAAATTTTACTTTACCCATGATCTTTGCCTTTTGTGCCTCCAGTTCTCCTCTCTACCCTGCCACGGGGAGGAGGGGGAGGGAAAAGTGGGGGAGGGAGAGAATGGAGCATGGTCTGGAGAATCTTGATGGGGGCACTGAATTGGGGACTACCATTTCTAAATCACAACATGTGGCATATTACTCAGTGCAGAAATAAGCATCTTATTTCATGGTAGGATGGATAGCTTTCTTTGTTCTATTTCTTTTCCTTTTCCTTTTTTTTTTTTTTTTTAATGAATTGCAGTTTCATTTTTCTTTTAAGTTTTTGAGGGTTTGCCCAAGTTACTGTGGAGCTTTTTTCGCATATATGCAGAACACTGTTTTCACTGATTTTAAATTGTTTATAAGTACATTTTTAAAAAGATTTAATTGATCTTTCACTGCATACAAGAGATGCTGCTGTATTTTCAATGATTAATCATAGGCAGATGAGAGCCAGGAAATAATGTAAAATGCGAATAACAAGTAAAAGACATTATCCTTTATAAGAAAAATTGAGAGGTTTTCTAGCATGACTAAATATACTCAAGCACTGTATTCATCCAGTGTATTCATGTAAATAAAGAAATATTTATCTGCTATCATATTTCCATTGCCAACCAAACCAAGAAAAAAATGTTAAAGGGAAGCATGGATAATCACTGATAAGAAAATACATAATAATAAGGAACTAATTATCACTTTCCAGACTTGAGCTTACAGTTTCACATACGGACATAATATTGATGATTATAAAGAGGAACTGTATTCCATTTCACAGGGTCTCTAGCTATATTATATTTTAAGGTAAATATTCTGTCTGGGATAGTGATTTTGATTTTTAAAAGAGATTTGTAAGTGCTAATGGTTTCAAAGAGATGCCATTTTGTGCATATAGTTTTCATAATGAAAAGGATTTTTTTTCTTAATGAGATTTCAAAGACTCTCCTACAACTTAGCCAGACTCCAGGTTCATGGAAGACCATTCTTCTGGCAAATTCCTCTGCTCCAAGTGAGGATAGTTTTAGGCCTTGCATTCCGTATTTCTGCAAAGGAAGACACATTGACAGTGTAAACCAAGACACATTCATAATGCATACCTACATAATGCAGCATGAATCAACAGGTGGGCTAACAGTAAAATGCCTGTCTTTCCTCTCATATAGCAATAAAAACTTAGCAGCTAGTAAACTACCTCCTTTCTGAAGTGTCCTCCTTGAAAGTCTCACAGGGATCAAATTAGCCCATGTCTTCAGAAACACGCAACACTTAGCACAGATACACTTACTCTGGCAATTGGACTGAACTTGTAAAGACTTATGGAACAATTGGATTTTAAGGAATTTGACAGATGAGCTCCTGTGAAGGGCACATTGGCTATTTGCTTCAATAACCCGAGTAGTTAATCTTTGGCTTTAGGAAGACATATTTTTTTTTTTTTACAGATTTTAAATACTAAATTTTATCTTCTCTTGAATTTGGTATAGTATATTTCAGTTAACCTAGAAAAATTTCTTGAAAGCTCTGCTCAGGAGTAAGTGCCTGGACTTGAATTACATGGTCCCATTTAGACGGTCCTCTTTACAAAAAGCATTGCAAACCATATTAATTGTGATGAAAGGGTAATTTTGCTTCATTTTAGAGGCAGCTTGGCACAAGCTATTTGCAGTGCCAGAAAATTAATTCTTAATGCAGTAATATTTTTTCAGGAATATTCATAGAAGCAATGATTCATAAATATGGCCCTTGTTTTTATGGAGTCACTTTTCAGAATGGAATTGCATTTTGTACTGTTAAAGAGAACTCAAGGACTGTGATCTACTAATTAGGGTAGGGTGAGAATTTGTCATTGTATTGATATCCTGTTTGAACTTAGAAAAATCACTTACAATTTTTGTCCTTCAGAGTATTCACTTTGAAGATGTGTATAACAATTCATAGCTGTTCTATAAAGGTTTTGTAAACTTTAACTCATATTTGTAAAGCAGTTTTGATGTCATTGCAAGAGAGATCACTGTAATCATTGTGAAAGTGCAAAATATTTTTTAGCTACACATATTTTCACAGGACATTTTCATAAAAACAGAACTTGATGAAGGGAATAGTAACCATTAACATTTAATAAACCAGGAAGTGTTTAGGAATATTTAGTGACAGAAATATACTAGAGAAATCTTTGAAGCTGTCGACTTATTGCTCTGCAGATGATATCCAACAAAATTTAAATCAATAAATCAATTAAAACAAATAATCAACCTGATAGAATACGTAAAATGACAACTTTTGGGGGAGGAGGAAGAAAAGAAACAGAATTGATTTAGTATTTTCCAGTACATCCATTTTAATATACTCGCGTATTTTGCAATCAGATTAACTAAAGTTTAAATTAAAAGTATAGCTGCACTGGAGCAAATTACATAAGAAAAGATGGCTTTTAAGTCATTAGCATAAAAGCAGTCTGTTTAATGAAAGGAACCCAGATAATTCAATATCATTCTTGTTATTCCTTTTTAACCTCGTTAGGTTTCTAAGGCTAACATATGCTGAACTTCCTCAAACAAGACACTCAATTTTAGAAGATCTTAAGATTTTCTTTTGGCAGTCATTATAAGTCAGGTTGCCAACAGTAAAACCTAAATAAGCTCAGGAATTTTAAAGGCATTATCAGATGTCAACTATCCTATACTTAATTGAGCTCAAATCCTTTATAAAATTTAGACCAGCAATGTGTCCCAAACAGTAAAATATATCCCAATATTTAATTAATCCTGGATTTAAGTAGGCAAATCCACTAGATATGAAAAAAAAAAAAATCTCAATAGTTTGACCGCTGTGGCCTGAAAAGTATTTGATTCATTAGAGGGGGTATTTTGGTGGGGGTTTTGGTGGTTGTTTTTTTTTTTTTTTTTTTTTTTTTTTTTTTTTTTTTTTTTTTTTTTTTTTTTTTTTTTTTTTTTTTTTTTTTTTTTTTTTTTTTTTTTTTTTTTTGGTTGTTTTGTTTTGGGTTTCTTTTTGGTTTTGTTTTCAGTTGTTTTGCTTGTTTGTTTTTAACATGGTATTTAACTCAAGCTTAAATATTATTTCAGATTCTCTATCTTTCATTCCAAAGCCCAAAAGAACCCATGCCTGCTGTCTCAGATACCGCAGAATCATATCTTCAAAGATTTTCCAAATGACAACCTTTTTGCAGGGTTAGTGGCACATCTTCAGACAATTACAAAAGAGAAGCAACTTCTGCCACAGAAAAACAATGTTAAGATGACGAGGAGTAGAAGGGCTGTGATGCTTCCTTGGTAAGGGTGAAAGAAAGAATGTTTGTTGTGTCGGAACAGGCATAAGCATGTTTTGTCTCAGACATTCTGACTGTTGTGACAGGAAAGTTATGAGAGGGTCCTGCAGAGGTGAGGCAGTGTTGTGCTGAGCCAACTTCCTTTTCTGCCCTGAGACTGGCTGTGTATGTAAGAACAAAATAGTGCAGAAAACTATTTTACCAGCTTAACTATAAAAGGAAGGGGATTGATCCTGCACACTCTCTTTTTGCTCTCTTAGTTTTTTCTCACTACCACAGCATCAGACCATCTGCATGGAGCATTAATGTCGGATCTAGATACTGGTGATGTTCTTTCTTCATTTTTTCCCTTTTCCACCTTTATTTTTCTCCTCCTTTGCTTTGGCTGTTCAAAGTGTGACTGTGATATTCTACCCTATACTCTGTACTGAGGTTGGTTGTGAGAAGGTTTTTAAGATGAGACTGGATGTGGCACTTAGTGGTCTAGTAACCATGGCAGTGTTAGATCAAGGGTTGGACTTGATGATCTCAGAGATCCTTTCCAACCCAGCTGATTCTATGATTCTATGATTAGGGGCTCAATGAAGTGTGTTATAATAACTAAGGGGTTGTTAGTCAGTACTTTTGAGATTTAGTATGATGCTGGCTGCTGGAGCTAAGACAAATGTACAATAACCCACAAGTGTTCCTGATGCATGTCCAGTGTTTTTGTTCAGCCTGATGGGACTTTTTTTAACAGACATCTCACCCCCCACCGGGGGCTCATGACACCACTGAAGGTGAACAGCATTGGCCAAGGAAAGAGAATTGGTTTTTTGCATCTTTCCTTCTGTAATTGAGTTTGAGCTTGTGATGTCATCTAACCACTTCTGACCACCTGCCAAAATGGAGATGGCAAGGTCTTATAATAAATTGCTACAGAAATCATCCTTCATCTACTCAGTTCAATGCCACAGCAACTTTTAGCATGCAGAATACACCCCTCTTATCTTTAAATGTTCCTATACAGTTGAACAGTCTTGATTGTTTCCATAAATAAATAAACAAATATATAAATGAGACAAAAGACAAGAAAAAACTCCACAGCTTTTCAAAGAACAAATAGATGTGGAATTGAAACCTGTGAACCTTATTGAAGCCTATGAACCTTAATATTTTCTGTGTGTATTATGAGTGCACAAAAAAAATAGGAATCCTATTATTCACCTTATAACAGAAGACAGTTATTCATGTTACATATGCCATAGGATACTGTGCTGGTTTCAGCTAGGATAATTTTCTTCACAGTAGCTAGTGTGGGGCTATGTTTTAGGTTTGTGCTAAACATAGCGTTGATAAACAGAGATGTTTTTGTTATTGCTGGGCAGTGCTTACACAGAGCCAAGGCCTTTTCTGCTTTTCATACTGTCATGCTGGTGAGGGAGTTAGGGGTGCATGGGAGGCTGGGACGAGACACAGCCAAGCTGACCAAAGGGATATTTCAGACCATGTGACATCATGCTCAGTAAATAAAGAGGGGGGGGGAGAAGAATGAGGAAGGGGGGGACGTTTGGAGTGCTGGCCTTTGTCTTCACAAGTAACCATTACATGTGATGGGAAGTGGTGAATCAATTCTTTGTTTTGCTTTACTTGTGTGCATGCCTTTTACTTTCCATAATAAACTGTCTTTATATCAACCCACGAGTTTTCCAGCTTTTACTCTTACAATTCTCTCTCCAATCCTGCTGGTGAGGGAGTGATTGAGTGTCTGTGTGGTGTTTGGTTGTCAGCTGGGGTGAAACCACAACAGCTACCCAAATAAAAGAAGTCCTACATGGAGAATTGTGTTTGGAATTACCACCCAGTAATCAAATAATTGCAGGGTCTACTACAGAGGCAATCTCCAGATGGAACTCTTAGCAGTAAACATCTCAAAATTCTCTCAGTCAGGGTCCAGTCCAAAGCAGGGCTGATTGTTCTTGTTTGTTCTCTTTGTTGTTCACGGATAAAGGAAATGCACTGTTTTCGTCCCTGATTTTGATACTGTTGCTCATCCAGTACTACCACTTCTAAAGGAAATTACAAAGATGAAAATAAACACCTTCCAGTAATTTGGATTGCTCTTCTCAGGCTGGATAGATTTTGCATTCATGCAAAAATGCCTTTCAATCCAGACTTCTTATTAAAGGAGCTTTTTTACATTTTTTATCATGATTCTTGAAGCTGAAATATTTCCTTTATGCCTTTGTATCATACTAGAGATCCATCTTAGTTGTTACTCATCACTTCATGCATACTCTTTGCTTGAAGTTAATTAGCCAACTCACTCATACACAGAGTTGCACCTTCAGGATTGTAGAAAAATAGGTTGGAGCACAGGACATATGCTATAATCCTGAATTTAAAAATCATATTCACCAAAGATATTTGTTGCTAGCTAGACTTCTGGAAATTTTGTGTAACTCAATTATTTTAATAGAAATGCACTTTTCTATTTATAACTTCTAAAATAAACATCATAGTTACAAAAACTGTAGGAAATTAAGGTGAGGTGTCCAATCAGCTATGAACACTAAAAAGCTGTGACTAGGACTCTTATCATTCTTCATACTTCTCCATTTCTATTCATAGCTAGCTGTTAGAGCCTTTTTTTTACCTCAAATCCTCTTCTTCTCTCCTAGGTATTCTCTAAGTGTTTATTAACTCAAGCAAAATAACAACTGCTTCCACAGAAAAATGAAAAACATTTTCCATGTCACAGAATCACAGAATATGCCGAGATGGAAGGGACCTACAAGGATCACAGAACTTCTGGCCCTGTACAGGACCATCCCCAAGAGTCACACCATGTGCCTGAGAGTATCATCCAAATGCTTCTTGAACTCTTTCAGGCTTGATGCTGTGACCACTGTCCTGGGGAGCCTATTCCAGTGCCCAGCATGTCTACTGATTTACTGCATAAATTGCAGCGTGAAGTGTACCTTTCAAATGAAACTTTTAGTTCATTCACACCTGAATTTTGGGCATGTATGTAATGAAACACAGTGAGTAGAGCTGGAGATGGTGCAGAAAGGCAATTAAAACCTTGAAAAGGACAAAGCAGTTGCCTTATAGAGAGACACTGAGAAGGTTCAAGTTTTTCAATCTATGAATGAGAAGGCTGATGGGAGCCTGAGGCTGATGAAACCATGAGTGCAATGGAAAAAAGAGAGAGCCAAACTATTACCAAATCTCAATAAAACTACTAAGAAATTATTTTAAACCAGATAAGTTTTTCTTAAAGCAGTGAAGAGCTTTGGATTAGCAACTGGTTGCTGCAGGAAATAGTAGAAGTAGATGAAGTTTAAAAAATTCAAAACAAATTCATGCACAATGGATCTATTAAAATGTACTAAACAGAGCAGGCAGCTACCGTAATTCAACATTTGTGGATCCTGGGGTGATGCAGGGTAAACGCTGCTCTGTTCATGTGGTTTAAAACAAATGAGAATCAAAGTCATCTATTGATTTACTAATGATATGTAATTAACCAACAATCACTGAACAGTCAAGATCAATCACAACAATACAACACATAAACCACAACACTGTGTACCTACAAAATGCATTTACATTCTTTACATCACACACTGAGACTAGATAGAAGTTTATTCTTCTCCTTAGCAGAAGAGGTAGCTAATGAAAGAAAATTCAAAGCTGAATGTTCTAACCAGATTTTTTAAAGTTTTGTTATTGAGGAATCTAAACTGTCATGAGTAATTTTTCATCCTGGCATACCAAAAGTGCATATTGAAGTTTAAGGATCCATCTGAAAAATCAGTAATGTTCTATTTTACATTAAGCATTCAACCTTTTTACCATGACGTCTTTAAAAACATAAGTAATCAACGGTTAAGAAATATTTAATTAAAATTATCTCAACAAATAACTTTAAATAGACAAATTTAGCTTAGAAATCTAAGCCATTAAAGCCATTAAAAAGGTAAAGTACTTTTAAATGATAACGGAAACTGTTTATCTTCAGGTTGCAGCAAATATATATGCAAAAGCTAATGCATATGGCACGAAATAAAAAGTTTCAAAACTTCAAAGATATTGATCTTATCTTCCTCTGATTTTTTTTTATTTTGTTACTGTGATTTAATTTGGAATTTATAGCATTAGTTACTTTGCTGTATTTGCAATATGAAAACAGAGCAAGACATAAAATTGTGTCAGCTTTTGTATCCCAAAAACAAATAAGTAAGTTATCAGATTTTTACAAAACAAAAATACACCAAAATGAACCTTAGACCATGGAACAAGACTTGGAACTGCAAAAGGAAATATTCATTAGAAAATTTTGGTAAACTGATAAAGCAATTGCGCTATGATGTGATAAAAGTCAGAATTCACAGAAAACAGTGAGTCTTTGATTTCAAATCTATTAAAATCAATGACAGTGCTCCCAATGAAATCAATCAGTACCTGGCAGATTTATGTAACAAAACAACATTCTAGATGCAAAAGAGCATCTAAATTCCAAACTCCTGTATGAGGCTTCTAATCGGATTTAATTTTTATGACTGAAAACTGCAAGTAAGAAAATCACTTGTCATAATAGTACCAGTCCATAAAGAATATAAAGTCCAGTTTTCACTTTCACAATTTTAATGAAAAAAAATGTTTCATAAGTATTATGTAAAATAATGTTCATGCTAGAAGAGCCCATTAACATGGAGAAAAGATGCATAAATTGAGGACTTGCTCTACAAGCAACTCTTCCCAAGTCTTCTCAGCTCTGCTACACATTTTAGCCTATTATAAAGACCTGTCAACCTGTAAGTCTTGCCAATCCTGGGGTTTCAAATACTTGCAAATAATAAAATTTTGTGAAATTGCTTTTGCCTCTTCATATTTTATTATTCTTTTGGCCAACTCAAATTCCTTCCTTTCCCCTCCCCTGCTTTTTCCCCTTCCCTTTCCCATCCCCTCTATAGTATTTGTGCATTAGATACAACCAAGAAAGTTAAAGGAAAATGGGAGTGTCCATAAAACAGTGGTTACAAAAGAACACAGATGTTTGTTTTAAAGTATTCATTCACCCTCTAAAACATAAGTGCCTCCCAAGCTCAGGGAGAAATGTATTTTAAAAAATCCCTCCTTTTGTGAATGTTTAGAGTATCATTCCCTCCAAAACCCAAATTTATCCTGTGTTCTGGAGAAATTGATTTGTTTCTACAAACATCATTGTTTTATGGTTAATGGAAATTCAAACGGTAAAAATTTTACTATCTTATGGCTTTGCTCTACTGCAAAAAGGAATCTAACATCTCTGAAACAAGAAAGGATTTTGCTTCTCAACGGCATAGGCAGCAACTTCTTTAAGGCCCCAGAAAACTTTGAAATCCTGTCATTAAAAAGAGAAAAATAGATCTGACCTCTTCTTTTTATCTCATAGAACACAACGTAGATCTTTAAAATAAATACATGTCTACTAGCAATTTTATTTTCTTAATGTCTGAGGTAGACTGAACGATGCAGAAGTTTGATTGTGAGAAGCTGAAATTGTTTTAAAATACTGGATTTTTAAATGTAGGTAGTATTAAAAAACGCCACTATGATAATGAAATCTAAGAATAAAATGGAATTCGGTTTGTTATAGCCAATCAGAAAGAGTCAATGCTGCATTTTGAAACAAACTAAGCCTTATGTTTACTTCAGAGGATCCCTATATCACAGAAAACAAAAGGAGAGCATGGTCACAAATTAATTATGAAGACATTAAATAACAAAAATTAATAAAAAAATAAAGGAAAACCCCATGAAAGTTGTAGAAAACATAAGATTTAGATAAATGTATGAACTGTACTGATATAGTATATGTGTAGATATTTCTTCACACAGGAGGAACCTATTCTTCCCAAAGTGGGAGATGGTGGCCAGCAAACTGGTAATACTTTGGAAGCTGATGGCTGGCGAGCTATGAATAACTGCATCTCCCTCTGCAATTACCTGTCCCATATACAGTTTTTTATCACAGAGGGATAGAAAGTGAGACAGGAGTATTTTGGTTATTTTGGTATCCCAACAAAGTCAAGTGTCTGTCTGCAAGCATGTGTGGGAATCCCAGAGTTCAGGCACTTTACCTTCACTGCTCCAGCCCCTAGTATGAGACTTCCCAGAGAAAGAAAAGAAAACAGTAGCACCAAGAGCAGTCTCCCCAGCCTGAACTCACAGAACAGGTCTTGGAAGCCTCACCTTCCTCCTATGTAAGGGGAGTTTACAGACTTACCATTAAACAGGCTTCTCCAGAGGAAAGTAAAAACCAGTGTTAAACAAGAAAGCAAATGCCCTCTTGCACAACACCAGACATGTTTCCTCCAGATAGTGAGATGTAACACTCCAGTGACATGTATTTTAAGGAATCCATTTTCTCTGCTATTTCCCATAGTGGACCTGCTGCTAAACACTGTTGCCAAAACAACTTGCCCAGTGCTCATTCTGGCTGAAATTTGAGTCTCTTCAAGACTGAGATTCACAATGTGAATAAAATCTGCCCTGTGGAAAGAGTAAAATGACATGTGTCACGTTACAGTTCGCTTATTGCACATGTTCAGGTGCTCACATAGCTGAGAATCTATCTTGACTGATGTGGCCCTTGCAACAAAAGAGTTGAAATGCATACTTGCTAAATTGGTTTCCAAGCCAATAGAGATACTTAAATAGCATTTTCTTATATTTCTTATATTTATTTCACAATTTATAACCTTATTTCAGAACTTTATATATTTCAGAGGGCTCAGGTTTCTCACTCTAAGATAACACTATAGTAATCAGTCTGGCTGGGTCTCCTTACCCAGGAATTTCAAAGGAATGAAAGTTGCAAATCCAACTTCAGGGACAAGAAGGATTGCAGAAACACAGAATATGCTGAGCTGGAAGAGCCCCACAAGGATCATTGAGTTCAACTCTTAGCCGTGCACAGGACCAGCCCCAAGAGTCACACCATGTGCCCAAGGTTATCATGCAACTTCTTCTTGAACTTTGTCAGACTTGGTGCTGTGACCACTTCCCTGGGGAGCCTGTTCCAGTACCCATCCACCCTTTGGGTGAAGAATGTTTCTCTAATATCCTCCCCTGACACAACTTCAGGCCATTCCTTTGGGTCCTGTCACTGGTCACCAGAGACCAGTGTCCCTCTTCTTTCCCTCACAAAGGAAAAAAGCAGTCAAAAATCTTTTCATATTTTATGGATTTTCATACTCATTAAATGTCTGATAACTTCAGAAATGTAAGCTGATCAGGAAGAACTAGGGAGAAAAAATATTCAAAACTGGTTTGGGAGGGACTTTAATGGAAGCTGTCTCTGTCCATGGCAGAGCAGTTGGTACTAGATTGAGGTTTCTTCCAACCCAAACCTTCTATGATTCTGTGAAAAGAATGGCATCAACCACAAGTTATATGTTGACAGTTTCATTCCCTTTTCCACATTATTTTCACGCTTTTGCACAGGAAGGGCAAAGAAGAGGGACTTTTTCCTAAATTGGATGTCTAAATAAACACCAGAGACATTGCAAAAGAGCAATAGCTTCTTTAGCATATATGCTACAGGGATCACCCTTTTGCACTCAAAGGGTCTAAAATACTTTCTTAAGACTTCAGCTCCAGGATGGTATTGATGGTTAACAGATTTGCTCAACAAATCAGGCTTGATTGCACCTGGTGTTTGTACCTCGCTTGCAACACTGTCTTCCACCTGGCTTCCCAGGACACAGGAAGGGATTTTTTGCTCATGCTGCAGTGTGACCTGGGGGAACTGAAGGGCACCAGGTGGGTCCTTGGGGTGCTCAGGGTGCTCAGGGTCAGCGTTTCAGAGCAGAACTGTCAGCTGTAGGTGCTGGGCAGGAGTCTGGGTGGAGACATCCTTCATGAATCTCCATGAGCTAAGCAAAAGCAGCACTAGTGCACCCGGCTCTTCTTTCCCCAAGTGCTGGATTCCCCCTTTGACATCTGACAGTCTGTGGTGAATACGCTCCCTCCTTTTGTTGATACTTTTTGACACTGAAGGAGAGGAGACCCCAGTGTAAATGTCAGGACCACACCGTGGGTTTGGAACCAAAATGTTGTGCATCAGAAAGAAAAAGTGTCAAAATTACATTTAAAAGCTGTTTTTCTGCTGATTCTCTTTCTGCATAAATTATTATGCTGAAGATCTTGATGCTTATTTTCTACTTAATTTCTGCATGAATAAAGGAAACACTGTACACATTCTCAGGAGAGTTTTAGAGAAAGTCAGATTGAAAATATTTGATGCAGTGGATTTCTAGGAGTGCCTCATTAGCAAGCGCAATACTAATTTTATATTAAAAATTAATTTACTTCTGTTTGACTTAAAACTCAGGATAAATACAGTCTCAGATTTTTCTCTTGAGGCACAACAGAAGTTAAATCATTACTGAACAAATTTGGTGTGACGCTACTTACTGCCTTTCCCTTATGGTAGTCCACAGTTTGAGCTGTTATCAAATGATCAGGTGGTACTAGGACACTAGTAGCACTTACGAAACCAAAGTATTATTAATGCTGCTTAGCAGCACTCACATGTTTAGAAGAGGTAACAACATGGTTGGGGCCTGGCCAGCAAGACTGGGTTTCAGAAGCGACTTCTGCCAAAGGCTGTCCCAGTTCCCCCTCAACCGACACCAAAAGTCCCCGCTTGACATTGTGTTCCTCAGCTTAGGTTCCACGTGGAATTCCCTCTAGGCTTAATCTTGACAATCTGCTTCCTCCTTTTTGTGTTTGTTTTTTTCCTCATTATTTACCAACTGAAGTTTGACTATGCTCAGCCACTAGCTTTTTTTTTTTTTTTTTTAAAATTAGATTTTTCCCCGGCCATAGTAACTATTGGTACAGAAAGGGATATTTTTTAAGCATCAATAAACCAGACTGATTTTGTCCAAGATAAGGAACAACAGGCTACCCAGTACTTGACTGGTCCTGAGAAAGCAGATTTTACCAAAGTGAAACCCAGACAGATTAAGTCAAGCCTGGGCATGTCTCAAGACCCTGCACCAGTGGCAAGTTGTTGACAATTGACAGTGATGCTGGGTTCTGTTTCCTTGATCACATACCTTTCAAAATCCATTCCTTGTATGAAACCTCAAAAATAACACTGCTGACATGTCCTAGTAGCACTGCTGCTATGTGTCAGCTGATGTTTCACTGCAGGGTCTGGGAGTAGGTTTAAGCAGCAGCATCAAAGTGTTCAGGCATGATCCAAAGGCTATATTAAATAGTTCCTGCATGAAAGAAATCCATATTTGAGTAGATACATCAAAGAAAACCAGGATGGATGTTCATGGAAGGTCTAGGAAACTCTCCCTAACTTTAACAAGAAAGTCACAATAAAAGAAGAAAGGGACTGAGTCTCTTTGTGTCCAGTAGGCAGCCAAAATTATTCTAATTCTTTATTTTCCCTTTCTAGTACCTCATGTCTCTCCTCTTCCATAAATAGTATTCTATTTTTATGCAGTGCTTCCATGGTTTGGCAAGTGATCTGAGAAAAATAGGAATAGCACGTTAAAATTTAGATTACATATTGCTGGGGCAGAATCCTCCAGCAGCAGTGATAGTGTGTCTCACTAGAGCCGCTTTTAAGAGCACTGACAGAAAGGGATTGTCGCTAAGAATGGTCTCAGGATTTGTAGTTTTTCTGTATAGCAGTTACCATAATTATAAGTTTAACTACATATCTTACAGCATTGCTAACATCACTGTGTTAGCATGTTATTATTCTGAGTAATCTTTCATTTCAATTGCAATAGATCTCAGGGGCCCAGCTGTGAGAAACCATTCTACAAAGCATGGACAGACTTGCAAAATTAAATGGCCTGCATACTGGGCTATTTAAAGCTTGCAACACGGCAATAGAAATTCCTTTTTAGGAAGCAAGTATGTCTTTTAATATACTCCAAACACTCAAAAAATTGTTAAAAGTTGTAGGAAAAAATAGTGTTTTTAAAAATATTAGAAATTTTTAGCATTCTAGGCTAAGAACCATGTTTTTAGAAGTACTGCGTACATGTACATATCATGGCTAGGCTTCGCAAACGAAGATTTGGGAAGGGCTCTACCCACGCTTGCTACAAGCACGCTGATGGTTAAAAAGGCCAATGTGAGATAGACAAGTTCGGTTGCAGAAGGCACAGCAGAAAGACTCCCCAGGTGATATCGACGAGACGCGATTCTTTCTGCGTTGTCTTTTCTCCTCGAGAGTGATCCTGCGTATGTTCTCAAAAGCAGCAGCAGCGTTATAGATGGTGTGTCTCCAGGCCTCCCGATTGGAGGCCAGGGTAGACCAGTGGTGGTTCTTCTCTTGCAGCAGCCAGTGGCAAGTTCCCCATAGAGCACGATCTTAGGGAGGCGGTAGTCCTGCATCCTGGAGATGTGCCCTGCCCAACGCAGCTGTGTTCTCAGAACATGAACATATATGTCTATTAAAATGCACACATACCTGGCCTTCTACAAATACTTATTAAAGTAATTTTTCTCCTTGTTTTCTTTTGTCACTAGTGCTATAACAGATTTTTCAAAGTCTTAATGCACCTATTAGTTCCTCTGTCATGCATGAATAATACAGATTTTTCAAACTCTAAATGAAATTACAGTCTACAACGTGTTGGGTAGTGCCAAGTGTGTATAGCAAATTAGATAATCCATTCCCTTGAGTCCAAATGAGTTTGGTGACTTTGGAAACATGACTTGAAAACACAGGAAAGTCTTCGTAGTTTGGTATAAAGTGAAAAATATAAAACATTTGTAAACAGTAAAATGAAAAAAAAAATCCATGTTATGGCATTTTCCAGTGCCTTAAAACCATACCTCTTCTTGAAAGTATTTTTCATCAATTTTTGGCTCACTTTGCCCCCACTTTCAGTAGTTTTATGCTCCAGGGATCTAGAAAGGAGATACTCCTGCTTATATATGAAGAGAAAGAGATTTTTATGAATATCAAACAAGCATAATTTATGCAGCAAGTCCATTAAAAACTCTGTTTGGCACTTTTACTTGCATTAGTAATATGAGAACTCCATTAAAATGAATTTTCAAAAAATGTGTTGGACCCCAATTCTCTCAACTCATTCCCATAGTTGCTTAGTTTTCATTGCCCAAGGACTGCTAATATATCAGTATTAACAATATGCTCTTTATTACCTTGCATAGAGATACTTACATGTTCTCTTGTGTGAATATATTTACATTTATTTATACACATATGTACTTACAAACTCATTTAATTAAATACTAGACCCTGAAAAGTAATTTTTAAAAATCCTAATGACTTCAACAAGAATCAGAATCTTATCCCTGTATTTTATCATCAGTACTTTAAGTCTCGGAACAGCGGATCAGCCTCTTACAAGTGAATAGACAGCCTTTATGGGCTTTACATCTTACACACAACCATGCTCGAGTTCAAGTGATATTTATTCACTCATCTTTATTTGTGATGTTGCATATGTGTCACAGAGGCACATGAAAACAACTTCATGCTGATAACAAACTCAGACAAACTTTAATTCTCAACCAAAAACAATGGCCAAAATTAATGAATGACAGGGGTAATGTTAAATGTCTCTCCAATAACATTTAACAGGTTCCAGGTTTAGTGTTACTAGTCATGGATATTGTTACTACATGGACAGGAATGATGACCCAAAGTGTGCACACACACACACACATACACACACACACACACACACACAGTGGGGTGGCCTCTCAGAGTTACCCAGAAAATCAGTTAGCTTCACCCAAGGGGTCCTTGAATTGCTCAAGGATATCCAGTAGAAAAATAGTCACTCACCTGTGAGGAGTGGGAGGATACTCAGTCCTGGGAAGTCTCCTTGGATGCCATCCCAGTTCCCAGAGAAGGTTTCCCATCACTCACCCACTGCTACAAGAAACACCACACGTTTTTTTGTCAGGAGCCCCATTTACAACCTGGGGAGTTGGGACTAATGGTGATACATAGTCATGGCCCAGAGATTTCTCTGACTCTCACTGGCTGGAGGCCCATTCTGTTGTCCAAGGCATCCTGCCCTTCTCAATTCCACCAGCAGGGGTGGGGCAGGGGGTCATGGTTGTACCTGCTACAGCCATGGTGAGGTGCTGTAAGGCGCAAACATAAGGGTATGAAAAATTGGCTTTGGCCAGGTATCGTCTAGGAAAGCGGGGTGCTCCTGCTATAACACATTAGGAAAATATGTTATGTATTGGGGTTATTCACAGAAATAATATTTTAACTTGTATCACTTCTTCAGATTTTTCCTATTCTAGAGATGCTTGTGTACCTTTTAACCTACACAAACCATTGCTAACAAGACTGTAAAATGATTTAGGAAGTAACACTAACTGATTATGTTTTAGAACTGCTCCATATTCCAAGGAATTAATGACTGTCAGTATATTTTACTACCATGTAAAGTAACGTATTCTGTTATGCCTTATCAGCAGCTTGATCTTGCCAATTATCCTATTACCCATAATTTCAAGTGCATTACTGAGCTATTTGAGTTCCCATCATTTAAATCTATTAGCAAAAAATGCTTAAAATAAAAAGGAATCAAAGTACATGAAGCAGTAAAGGTCACTTTACTGTGTATGGAAACTAGTATATGGAAACCTTGTCATGCTTTAAGGATGGACTTAGGACATACCCTATACATATTTGGTTAGATACAGAATGATTCCCAGAATGTACGATTCATAGTATGATCCACAGGAAGCAGATGAAGCAGATGCTGCACTGAATTATGTCCTCTATTACCTCTCAACTGTTTACTGATGTAAGTTGCAACAGTTTATCTTTGTGACAATTTTAGTCCTGATACTAATCTATGTCTTCAGCTTCCCAAGCTTTGAAGATTCCTGAATCTATTTTTATAAGGAAGTTGGAACATTATTATTAATAAATTAATTACATACTAATTACAAATATAATTCTGCATTAAATAACCTGCTCACTTTTATTGGTCACTGCATTTATTTGTAGGCATAGCAGTTTACTTTGAAGTGCATAGTTCAGAGTGTGTGTAAAACACCAAAAAGATAAAGTTTCTTTTTTCTTAGTTCCTTACTCCTTGTGCCAAGTAAATTTTTTCTTGGGTAAGCAAATTCTTTTTCAAAATAGTCACTGTATTACTCATTGAATTATTTTGAAATGTACAAACAATGGAACAAACAGAGAGTAAAGAGGGATGTTTTCTGCTAAGTAATGAATTATTCAAGCAGTTAATGATGGAAACAATGACTTCATTCAAGCTACAGTTCTCTAAGGCAACACTACGAAAAAAAAATGTCCTGAGACAGAGCCATCCTTTAAGTTAAGAATCGGAGCAGGTGCAGGACTGTTGTCTGAGGGATGTCACTGCCAACTAAATGGAATGTCACAGCCTTGACTGGCGTGAGTAGGCAAAACTATTCATCAGCACCACAGAAAAGGGCAATGGTGAAATGAGTTAATCCACATATCACAAAGCCTGGGAGTTGGACTTGGTTCTGCT
The DNA here is from genome assembly GCF_003031625.1 of Empidonax traillii. Classification (NCBI taxonomy): domain Eukaryota; kingdom Metazoa; phylum Chordata; class Aves; order Passeriformes; family Tyrannidae; genus Empidonax; species Empidonax traillii. Next base: position 996,917 of record NW_020955697.1, read on the forward strand.
GATACAACCACAGAAAAAGGAATGCAAAGCTTGCATGTGGAATAATTTCTAAAACGCTCACGTGAAAGGCTGTCCACAGTGAAGGACATGCAACAAGAGAATCCACACACTCCTTAAGACACTATTTATGGTATTTTTATAAAACTAGATCCAGTATAATGGTGATGCTATGAGCAGAATTAAATGATACACATAGATGCTATTTCTTACTAGTCATCTTTAAGTAGGAGAAACATGACCATAAATCCTTTTAATACTTTTTGTAAAGCAGTATAGCTTCACCAAGAAAAGTACCCCAGAGCAGCCAACACATAGCTGATTGGGGTACTTCTCTGACAGGTAAGACATGTAATTTTCTGTCATATTGACAATTGCTCTAAACTAAACTCTCTTGTTGTTTGAGGGAGTGCTTTGATAGCTAGGCTGTTGCTTTGAAAAAACTGTTGCCCATTTTAGCAAGAAGAAACATTAGGCACTTAACTTCAGCTGAGGGTGTCAAGACAAAGTCCTTCTCTAAGAGATGTACTCAAAATTCTGTGTATCATATCTCAAGAGCAGCAATATTTAAGCTACAACCTTTTATAGACACCCTATTAGGTAATTTAGTCTAGCCTATTTGTGGTTCCTGATCTGAACTGATCAAGTGGGAGTGTTTATATCACTTAACTATGGAATTTAAGTTAGTCAATGTAAACAGACACACTCAGTGCAGAGAGCTAACTCAATCACAGAATGATTGGGAGCTTTGAAGTTTTTTTCTTGTTTTCTTTCATGTGTTTCAGAGAAGCCTGTCTCTTGCAGTTGACAATGTATAAGAAGCCTAACTTAGAGACTTAATGAGTGATCTGTGCCTTAGCATTTTCCATTCAATAGAAAAATTATGCATTCAGTTTGGACTGTGTTTGTTTCAGGAGTACAAAAGTTAAGTACTGCAATGATGAATATCACAACTGCCGTAATTCTGGATGATCTACTGTTCAATGACAAACATCTTGATCCTACTTTTGACTCCCAATTCTTTAAAGATAAGCAAATTATGCCACAGTATTCTTCCTGAGCTATCCTAACCTCAGCCAGACACAGCTTTCTTTATCTATTTGTAGAATCTAGATATGCATTCTTAAGACTTACCCCCTGGAGTTCTCCCAGATGTTTTCTTCAGTACACAAACTTCAATTTGTACGGAATTCAATGTCTAGGGTACCGTATAAATGAAACTTGTATAAACACTGAAGTGGTACTAAAACTGGAGTACTGCCTCCTGTCAACTGCTGAACTGATTTAAAGATACTTGTAATGTACCTTATAAAATTAAAATGGTTGTGCCCTTCATATTGAACTATTGATTGTAATACTCATTACACTTATTTGTGGTGTCACAGCTAAAGCTTCTTAGTGTCCTCAGAGTAGGACTACAGTCTTCTGCAAGTATTGTTAAAATATCTTCTTGGAACCTAAAGTTCTTTCTTTTTCAAAATGTAGAAAAGTTGAAATTCTTTGGAGATTTCAGTCGTTATTAGTAGCTGCATTAAATCTCCTTAGTGTTACTCTTGTGGTTTAAAGCAGCTCTAAAGCTGTTAGAGAACTCTGCTGTGAGATAGGGATGAATATTTTTTTTTGTCACCTAGTTGTATAAAGGTTCCATTCTCCCCTGTACTCTGATGGTCCCAGCATTTCCTGCGAGTTCCACAGAGCAATAAACACCAAGAATAAACATATATCCAGCAAGTTCCATGTTTTCCCACCATTTGCTAAAGTTCATCACATTGCATCTGAAATCTTACTGAATAAGACTGCACTTGGTGATTATCCTGTCATCCTATGCTACAAAATTTCTAACATTATTCTTTACCTCAAGGTAGGATGAAGGGTTGTGGCTTTGGATGATCTCTTGTACTGTCTGGCAGGGATGGAGATAATTTTTTTCCCAGCAGCCAGTGTGGTGCTGCACTTTGCATTTGTGACTAAATTTGTGTTGATAACCCATTTTAGGTAATGCTGAACAGTGTTTGCATAGCATGGAGGCCTTTTTCTTTTTGCAACTCTGCCTCATAAGTGAGCATGTTGGGGGCATGAAAGAAGTTGGGACACAACCAACAAAGCTGATTCAAGATCACCAAGGAGTATCCTATGCCTTATAAGATTATGCCAGGCAATAAAAAGGAGCAGAGGTTTTTGCTGTTTTTTTCGGGGGGCGGGGGGTGCGGGGCGGGGGATGGGCAGGAAACTATTACCCAGAGACTGGCTGGAAGGAGTTGAGCTGATTGGGTGTTTCTGATTGTTTTCTGGGTGGGGGGGTGGGGTCCTCTCTTGGATGTTTCTTGTTTGTTTGATTTTGGTGGGGTTATGTTTGTATGTTTGTTTGTTTGTTTGTTTTGTCTTTCCTTTGTTTGTCAAACCATTGTATCACAACCCATGAATTTTCTTGCTTTGGTCTTCCTATTCTCTCCTGAAACCCACGGGGTTGTTGGGGAGAATGAGTGAACAACTCTGTGGTGCTTAGCTGTTAACTCTCTATGGTGCTTAAGGTTAACTCGCAGCAACTCTACAATATTAGCTTAAGGTTAACTCGCAGCAACTCTACAATATTAGCTAGTTGTAAGACCAGTTGGAGATTTAGAAATCAGTACAGTTCCCTCGGAGGCAGTATAGGAGGATTGTACCAAAATAAAAAATTTTATATTGAGGAATGGCTCTAATATTTTTCTGTAGTTTCCTTATAGGAAGTAGAAAGTGTTCCATTGATTAGTGCATTTAAACCCAGACTGATTTTAACAAGAAAATATCATTGCAGTGAAATCTTTGGCAGTTTGACAATATGATTTTGTATTTCTGTTTCTGTGACAGTTCTGATTCTGGAGTTCTACTGAATCATTGACAGCCATGGCAACATGATAAGAAAGGAGACAGCAGCACCATGCTATTGGAACTGTGAAGCAGAGACACTGCTGCTTGAATTGATTATAGCTAGAAAGAAAAATCTTGTCACAATAATAGTATGCTGACAACCAGAAACAAACCATCTTTTTAGTCCCCTTGGACCAATCAGTTACACTGTTCATGACTAAGACACACCGACCAGTACTGTCAACATGAGTGTTTTGGACAAATTCAAATCCGTTTTATTATTTTCTTCTTAGTTACTGCATCTGAAGTTTCAGTTGGATGCTGCATCTTTTTTTGGTTTTAAAATATATCTATCTTCATGATGATTGAGGTCTTCACTTTACATTTTATTGGATTATGCTTGCAACACATTTCACAGTCCTTCAAAATAAGAAATGTTACGGTATAGCTATTGTTTATCCCAGTTTTAATGGCTTTACTATTATTAAAAAAAACCAAAGCCAAACCATAATCTGGGTGTTCTATTGGAAAAAAAAAAAAAAAAAAGTGTAACACTAATACCAGAAAAAAATCAAGCACCTTTTTCTTAACTATGCTGTCCATATTTGGGGTTTGTTTAATACCATTTTATTATTTTGAATTATTATAATTTAGTTATTAAGAATTAAATCTTTGTGCTTTAATTTTATTTTTTAAGGAGAAAATAAACAAAGAAACAAACACGCAAAAATCAAACCCCAGCCAAATAAACAAGAAAAACCCCAAACTCACTCCCAGAAAACTCAGCACCCCAGCATATGCATATACAACAATGGTTCTATAGCTGTCTTTCTTGCTGTGAATTCTACTACAGTTAGAATACAAAATCTATTCTTGAATAAAAACATTTCCCAGTCCTGGTAGAATATGTGGGGTTATTGTTCTAGGATATTTTTCCCCTCGTTGATAGGCAAGAGAGTGTTTCTTTTAGATCTATCTCCTCTTTGACTTCTTTTGTGTGTGTGTGTGAATGTACTTTGTCTTCAGTATTAGCTACTGAATTCATCATATGTATTCTTTCACCTGACAAGTGCCTCTTTTTCCCCCTGATCCATATACAGTATAATATTACCCACATATAGTGATTTAAAGTATGTGTATGCATCTACCTACAAATCTGTGTTCCTCAAACCCAAAGAAAATGAAGGAGGCTGTAAACTTCTGTAAGAAGGCAACAACATATCAGATAGACAGTCCAATACTCCAGAATAATATTCTACAGAACATTAAAATTATATCTCAGAACTATAATTTTCAACATAAAGTAGCTGAATCAAATTGAGACCTCTAATCTAAGAATATGGAGCCAGCATTAAATACAGGATCAGATAAAGATATGTTCTTAAGAAACAGAAAGAAAAAATGATTTGTTAAAATTTGATTGGAAATCTGTGCAGAGTTTTGACAATGCTCAGATTGTTGTGTCTATGAATATGACTGTGGTCACAGTCCTGACATGAGTAACAAAATCTTCAGGAATACTCTGGGATATATGTCTTCTGCACTCCACACTAGAACTTCCCAGTAAAACACTAATTCTACTGGAATGTACAGATTTCTTTTGTACTTGTCATACATACTTAAATATGCAAATTAGAAAAATAAAGTATATAGATCTCAGTAAGTTTGAATTTTATGCTAAAAAGTTGGAGTGAATAAAAAGCCTCCAGAACCAGATTAAAGGCTTGAATGACTGTGAAACTGGTTAGAAACAAATTCATCTCTGTTGCACATGGCCTGTTGCAGTATGGCCTGGAGGAGTGGTACAGTCAGAACAGAGAAAATGGTCACAGCATGTGAGAAAGACAAGTGCATGTTCTGGAATTTTACAGTGTGAAAGTGATGTGAAAAATGGGATTTCAAAATGTTACTAAGAATGAAATAATGAGATCCGGGGAAAGCTTAGGAAAAGAAAAGCAGAAAGCAAAAAATAACCACAAGATTGTGAGGTGAATGACAGGATGACTGGTTAGTTGTGTAAGATGATAGAAAAGTGTCAAAGAAGATGATTTCGGAAAAAAGATTCAAGATAAAAGAACGGACTAGCAGCAGGGTTTCATGAGGATGTATCATAGGCAGAGAGAAATAGGATACTGGGCAGACTAGATGGTGAGAGTTTAGGAAATGTAGCAGTGACTTGCTGGCACAGAAAACTCCAACATGGACAAAAAATTTCAGTCAACACCATGAGAGAAAGTGAATGGGGAATGAATCCCCAGAAGATGCAATGACAGGAATAATCCTCAAAAGAGGACATAAATGACACAGAAGAATTCAAAGCAGAGAAGCTCTCTAGACAAAGTGATTGCAAAAACTAAAGAAAGATTAGGGTGCCTATGGAGGACAGACTCTTAACTTTAAAAACAAATAGATAACTATCAATACTTTTAGGGCCAATGTCACTGATCGATCTGTTTCAGACTGGAGTGGATAGTACAGAAAATCAGACAGTACAAAAAGACATCTCTGAAGCATAATATGTCCTGTAAGAAATACCTACAGTAAGCTGATGAAAAATGAACAGGTGGTCATTTCAGGATGAGAAGCTGAGTCTCATCTGACTTTAACACCGGTATTTAGCAAGTGGAGTTCGCACAAGTACATTGGAAAAAATAAAAATCTCACCAGTAGGTTTTCCAGGACTCTTTTCTGCTATGTAATACTTGTGCTGTGTAGCCTTTGGGAATTATTTAAATCTCTTACTTTTTATTTTATCATACTCCATTTTCTACATTTTCTGTCTTGTGTATTTATACTACAAATAACTTGGGGCAGGGACTCTCTTTTATTATATGTTTGTACAGATCCTAATAGATTGGGTTCCCAATACCACTCTGAATTTCTGGGTGCTACTTTGTCAGCACTAATCACTATGAAAACTGCTAATAAAATTCTGACATTGTAAAATGTGAATATGAATTCTGACTCCATACAAATCTCAAACCATAACTGCTACTCACTGTGGATATTTTACTGCCATTTCAGATAGTCCTTACTGTGAGTAAGCACTTTAAATAGAAACATGCAAAACAAATGTCATCATTTTTATTACCTTTTTTACTTAAGGAGCTTTAAGAAAAAAAAAAAGATAATACACATGTGTATAGATAACGTGTTGTTATTAAGCTTACATTATCTATTCAATTTTCAAACTCTTAAATATAATAAGTGGGTAGTTCTTTCCCTCTTTTCCCCTGATATTAGCTGTGAGAAAAAAAAAAAAAAGTCACTCCAAACCACCCTGCAAACAGAACTTTAGGTATCTGTTTTACAGCCCGATGCTTGATTATAAGAAACTAGCTCTTTGCTTATAAACTGAGTATACATAAATTTAATAATATACAGTTCATATTTTCATGGTTATAGACTTTTTATGCTTCTTTCACCTTGCTGAGGGGGAGTGATATTTTCGTGTTTGGGTCCATTCCTGGGAGCAGTGTTTTGTGGTATCAAATTGGTTTGGGTTATGGTTTTTCAGTGATCAAAGCACTTGGACTCTGATAGTCTTTCAGCCTAATCCGGCACAGTGACAAATGTCTACACATGCTAATCTGAGGGTTTGGGGTTTTTTCCCTAACGAAAAGTATATTTGACAAAACATTAGTTTCTAGCTGTCTTGGGTTAAACACAGTAAATTCATTTGCAAAAGAAAGGCTGTAAAGAAAGAAGTAAATCTTGCTGTCAGTATCAGAGCTAAAGCAATGACTTTTCACTTCAAGCATTGGTTTTACTATTGAATTAATCCAATATAGAAATGAAAACAACCAATGAAAAAAAAAATCTAAAAATTCAAGAAAGTAATTTATCTAAAACATTTTTTTCTAATTTTGCTAAAGACAACCATGCCATACCTAAAAAAAATCCTACTTGTATGCACACACCACTGTGATAATGACTATGTATCAGCTGCTTGTTTATGATTTATTCTGATTTTAGATAACAGTAGCTCTCTAACTCCTACATTATACCCATGATGTAAAAATAAAAATAAAATATAAGGAAAAAACCCCAAAACATTAGAAAACCAGCACGGCTTTATCGAGGTGCGCTGTGATCCCTCTGCAGGGCCGGCCCCGCATTCCGGGGTCTTGGCGAGGCGTTGGCTGGCAACAGGCCCCTGTCAGCCGCTGGCGCTGGGAATGGCCCTGGGAAGCTGTGACTCTGGGAGTCAGATCCCAAGGGAAGGCAGAGGGAGGCTGCCGCCGGGCAGGAGGGACGGGCGCGATTCAGCGCTGCCAGGGATGGCGGCGAGGTGCCAGGGACAGCCATGTGGGAGGTTGCCAGGCTCCATTAGGAAACCTGTTCCTCGCCTACCGGGGAGATGGCACCGTTACATGAATACTTCACACGCATTTAGGAAGACAGCTAAAAATGAGCACTTTTGGCACTGCTTGCTCACCTGCTCCCCGACTACCTTCTGGGAGACCAAGATTTTTTTTATTCAGAGATGCCTTTCATCTCCTGATCTGCTGAAAGCCATGGAAGTAGTGTCCAGACAGTAATACTGTTGGGCAGTATCATGGAGAGTATTGAAGCATAGAATAAATAATAGGCTGATAGAAGGAATCACTAAATAAAACCCCATAATCCCACCCAGTACAAAGGCAGTCCGAAAAGGAAATTTTATTTAGCTTTCATGCATTTTCTTCATTGTTAAGAAACGGGAGGGACAAATCCCTCTCTGATGTATACATTTTTAAATTATTACAAAGGCACTCTGTTTTTAATTTAATGCACAGTCATCTTTCTTACATAAATTTAATCTTTAAAATTGTGTGACTGAATGAAGATCATCCATGCAAAAAACTCAAAAAAAGGGTCACAGAATCACAGAATCAATCAGGTTGGAAAAGACCTCCAAGATCACCAAGTCCAACCCATGACCCAACACTACCCTGTCAACTAGACCATGGCACTAAGTGCCACATCCAGTCCCTTCTTAAATACCCCCCAGGATGGTGACTCCACCACCTCCCTGGGCAGCCCCTTCCAATGTCTGATCACTCTCTGTGTAAAGAATTTCTTTCTAATGTGTAAACTAAACCTCCCTTGGCAGAGCTTAAGATTGTGCCCTCCTGTCCTGATTGCTGATGGGAGAAGAGACTGATTACCTGGGAGAAGAGATCGACCCCCACCTCGCTCCAACCTCCTCTCAGGTAGTTGTAGAGAGTGATAAGGTCATCCCTGAGCCTCCTCTTCTCCAGGCTAAACAGCCCCAGCTCCCTCAGTGGCTCCTCATAGGGCTCGTGCTCCAGTCCCTTCACCATCCTTCTTGCCCTTATTTGGACACTCCCCAGCACCTCAGTATCCTTAAACTGAGAGGTATATGAAGCATCCATTTAAAAGCCTTAAGAAAGAAGCAGATGTGCAACGGCTAAATTCCTATACTTGTAGTGTTTTCCGTTGAAACTCCTCTGAAGAGTCAAACAGATTTATCTGGTCCAATCTTCTTAAGGAAATCTTGTTTATAGTATTGTCTGAAACTAAAGTGTTGTATTTAATTGTGTTGGGTGAGTTTCATGTTAGTTTCTAACAATAATTTGTTTTTTTTTCTGATTAAATCATTGCAATTTAAATTATACAATTGTAGTTGGTACATTTATTTAAGAGGTGTAAAAGGAAGCAGTAAGTCAGCACTGTGTTAGGAACAATCTATCAGTTTCTGTACATGTATATAGCATTTTGGCCAAAAGACTTGTCAATAAGAATAATCATTAGAATAATAATTATTATAATAGTAATTATAATAAACCACAAACAAAAAGCCTTAGAATTGCCACCAACTGTAGTTGATTCTACACTTGTTCAAGATTTATGAATAGCTTTTAGCTATGGAAATAGTATTTAAATTCATTTAATTAAATGATTTTGTATGTTTCAGGAAAGCCAATTTTTTTTCACTTGAATTTAGGTTCATTAGAAAATTGGTTAAATTCAGTATACTGTATTATCAGCTGATAAACTGAATAACAAGTGATACTAAATATTAACCAGTATACAAGAAGATAAGTTTTTCAGAATGCAAATTTATATAGTTAACAGTAAGAAAACTGTTTAACTCTTTTACCAACCTTCCCTACGTTATGTAGAGCTGGCACACCTTACCAAACCTGCCTCATAAATCACTTTTCCAAGCGTTGCCAAAGCTTTCTATGTGACCATTTAATTTGATTTGACTTATGCATCCCACTACAAATCAATAAATGTGTTTGTGGAGATAGTGAGGTTGTCCTCACTTCCTGACTACAAAACTATATAGAACTTGGCATGAAAAAAGCAACAGTCTTGCTGCAGCCAAACAGTTGTGCCCTAGATAAAGTTGCACAAATTGAGAGATTTTTATCTTCCCAAGACTTAATAAAACAAGTCATATTAAAAAAAAAAAAAAAAGTTTTCATCTTTGTGCCCTTGGTCACCACTGGAAAGAGCCTGGCTCTGTCCTCTTTACATCCTCCTTTCAGGTATTTATATACATTGGTAAAATTCCCCCTGAGCCTTCTCCAGGCTAAACAGTCCCAGCTCTCTCAGCTTTATCTCATCTGTGATGTGCTCCAGTCCTTTTGTTATCTTTGTGGCACCTTGCTGAACTCTAACTGGTGTGCCCCAGGGCCCTAAAACTCAATGCAGCAATGCAGATGTCTCACTAGTTCTGGATAAATGTGAAGGATCACCTCCCCAAACTGTTGGCAATACTTTGCCTCACATAGCCCAGGATAGCAGCCACCTTTGCAGCAAGGGAGCGTTCTGGCTCATGTTCAACCTGGTGTTCCCCAGAACCTCTGAGACTTTTTCTGCTGAGTTAGGTAACCCCCACGTTGCTGCATGGTGGTGTTCCACACCATACACAGGACTTAACACTTCTCCTTTTGAGGTTCCTGCCAGTCCATTTCTTGAGCCTCTTGACTTCCCTCTAGTTGGCCTCACTACCTGCAGTATACCAATCCTCCTGATGTGGTGTTAGCTGTAAACTTGCTGAGGGTATGTATGTTAAAGAAATTTCTTTGCCCTAGGTTTCTCACATCAGCATTTCAGATGTCCACTTCCAGGAAAAAATGAATTTTAAAATTGAAAGGTACAGCTTGAGCTGAGTGTTTTCAGAAAAAGACCCTGAACAAAGACATCCCTGGGCAATAATACCCTTACAATCCAAATTTTACACCTCTCATGTGGCAATTTAGTCCAGTGATAATATTAGGGATGGGTGGTCTTCTTGTTCTTCACTGATTCTCTTCACTGTCTCTAGGCAGACCATTTGTCTTTTTACCTCTGGGGTTGCAGCTTCTGCTAATGGGATAGTGGCCTTCCATATTCCCTTATCTCCAAGAGTGAATTGGCTCTGGGGATCCCTTCTACTTAAGCAGGTATAAAGCCCAGTTTATCCAGTATAAAGTTCACAGTGTGTGGCCTGAGGCTTCAGAATATCTGCACTTAGCAACTAATTTCCTTTATTCCCTTTCAGGATATACTCTACCCTGTCATCAAGATCATTAATTAGGATGTTAAACAGGACTGGACCTGATGTTGGTCCCTGATACACCGCTAGTCACTGGTCTCCAAGTAGACTTTTTACTGCTCTTTTTTTGCTAAGCAGACTCTTTCTTAGTTTATTCTGAAGGAATAAAATTGGGTTTACATTTAAGAACAATATAAAAGAATAAAACAAAAGCAGGTGTCCAGTAATTGTGAAGCCCAGCTATACTACCTTCTTGTGCTACAACATAGTAGCAATTATCCATGTCAGTGACAAGAAGTAATTGGCTTAATGGTACAATACTAGACCTAAACTGACTGTAACTCTGTTCTCTACTTATGGACAGCTTGCGTCTCTGAACTCCCATGTCTTTCACATGGGTTTTGCTCTGGGCCTCAGGTCTCTAGCTTTGACCTGTTTCTTGCTCTGGGATGATGTGATTCTTTTGTTCTTAGATTCTGAACTGTACCTATCTAAAGTGAAGGCAGTCATAACCACCAAAGCTTCTGCAAGGAAGGTGCTGCTTTAGAAAATGATTTACTTTATAATTTAAGAAAATAATTTTAAACATACAATAATAATTCAAGCAACAAAGTAACTGTCTCACTCATCTTTCAAGTTTGCTATTTCAGGGCTCTCGAAAAGCGAAGCTTTTATTTTCTTCCTCACAGCCCTAAGCAGCCCATTCTGTTATGGTCAGTAGCACTGTGCTACCTGGATTTTAAACCATTTGGATATTTTTGACTGACAACCTTATAAATGGACAAGGATGTGAATATTTTACAACTATGTAAATATGAATATGAAAGTGCTTCCTTCTTTAAATTAAAAAATCTAGTGATAAACTAGTGGCAGAGAAGGGTCAAGGCAACTTTTCCTGGATGGCATAAGGGAAGTGGGAAGTTGATAAAATGTGTTTTGTGTTTTTCTAAACTGAATCTTGACAGAAATGTATTCAGGAGTAGTAACTGTATTTGGAGAAGTCATTACATACAAAAAGAAAAAAAAAAAAAACAGAAAAAATACTTTTACAGCCATTTGAGTAAAGAAAATGTGCTTAGAATAGAGAGTGTAAAGATTAAAGCAAAGTACCTAAAACTTCTGTTTGGAGCAGAAATTTTATACAGTGCTGTGTATCCTCTCTCCACCCCACTCCACCCCCTTTGTGTGATTATATCAAAATAACTATTAATTTGCATGATTCTAATTATCAAATGATATTCAAATAAATGGATGTTAACAGGATGGATTTGATAAAAAATGAGAGATTTAAGGTAAAAAAAAACCCTGTGTATTTTTGTTTAAATACAAAATGGCAACTTCTAATACAGATACTAGTTCCATTGTTGCTTATTTGTCTAGAAAGAAGTTGTGCTTTTTTTTTTTCTGCAGTATTTCATGAAAACAAATGTGTTTATTTTTCTATCACAGAACCAATTTACCATGAAAAAATGAAGAGTTCAAAAGTGAATTGTTTCTCAGGGATATACAATGGAGCACACAGACACCACTTCTTATTCTCTTGAGGCAGAAACTGTAAATTAGATTTTAACAAGCCAGATTCAGGCAATATAAATTTGTATAACAAGTCTTAGCAATATTAAGAAAAAAAAAGAAAAAAATCTGATAATATGTAGTGTGGAAGTAGTGGCAGTTAATACTGAAGTAAATTCAGATTTATTGGGGTCATTCATGGAAAAACACTGTTGCATGACTTGTATTGTATCTACAAATTTGAGATTATTAAAAAATAAATTAATAAAAATGATTATTGAAATAATGCTCTCTGGAGATTAAAAACCACAAAGTCTAACATGAAGTCTTCAGTAAAGAAAAGAGCTGTCTGTCACACTGAGAAGCGTATGGTGCAGTTTCAAAAACCATTTACAAATAAAATATGTGCCCTGGAGCCACTTACACTGGATGTCACTCAGAGTACACGTTCAGATATCTGTCAGTGTGCAGCAAGGGCCAGCTGCTCCCTAAGGGGCTGGGAGATGTGAGCCAAGGGTGACCCCAGGCCTGGCAGAGCTCTCATGGACAGGCATCACCCCTCAGGATCCGACTATGGTGAGTAGAACCAGGCGCTGTAGCGGGCCATATCGACAGTCCTGAGAAGGCAAGTGACAAGCTGGTGTCAGAATTCCTCTGGTAAAAGGAGAAGGTAACAGGAACTGGGCTGAAGAAAGATCCTGAGGTCCATTCTAGGGACAGGGATGGAGACTAGCACTCCTATGGGGCAAGGAACTGAGGGTCTCAGTATCAGCTGAAATTTGGCTTCTGGGTCCATTTGTGAGAGTGGGAGGAGTTCCCAGGGGAGGCTGGGAAGGGCCAGCAAGCTCTGGTAGCACTCTCAGAGCTCTGACAATAGGTAACTGTTTTCATATGTGAAACAGCTAATGACAATATTATTTAAGGAATAATTACTTATTAACTGAAATAATTGATAGATAAATTCATTAATTAGGGGAGATGACTGGTGGTGGTTAAACTCTCCCGAGCTATCTTACTCATTCTACGTTTCTTGAAACTTGTCTCTTAGGCTGTTCCCTAAAATATAAAAGAGACTAAGAAGTAAATCAAGCAAGCCACAATACCCAGACCAAATCAGAAGAAAACAAAAAGCTTATGCCCAGGATCATGAAGTACCATAAAGTAGCTACACAAGTGTCATGCAGATGCGTAAGTCAGTGTGGTACATAAGTAGCTTGACTGTTTAGGAAATGTAAGAGAATTAGGAAATGGGCTTTCTTTTCAAAAGCCAGAAAGAAGCTATTCCTCAAACCTAGATAGTACAAGATTGCCAAGGGCAGAAATGCCAATGTTCCTGCTACCTTTTACTGTTTACTACCTTTTACAGTTACTTTTAGGGAATTTTCAAACTGATCTTATCCAAAACCCTTCTGTATATACAAATTGATTCAACCTTTTCAATCTAATAATGTCTGTTTTTCAGTGTATTGATTGCAGCTGGCATAGAGTTATTTTCCTTCACAGGGTGATGTTTTGGATTTGTGCTGAACACAGGGTTGATAATATAGAGATATTTTTATTATTGCTGAGCAGGGTTTACAAAGAACCAAGGCCTTTTCTGTTTTTTGTTACTAACTCACTGGCAAGGAAGTTGAGGGTACATGGAAGGTTAGGAGGAGACACAAATGAGACAGGTGACCCAAAGTGGCCAGAGGGATATTCCATACCATATGACATCCTTCTCAGTATGTAAAGTTGGGGGGAAGAAGGAGGAAGCGAGGTTTGGAGTGATGATATCTGTCTTCCCAAGTTAGTGGTACGTGTCAGGGCCCTGCTCTCCTGGGGGTGGCTGAACACCTGCCTGCCCATGGGAAGCAGTACTTAATGTTTTGTTTTCCTCTGCTGGTGTGCACAGTTTTCCATATTAAACTGTCTTTATCTCAACCCAGGAGTTTTCTATCTTTTACCCTTCAGATTCTCTCCCTGATGCTGCTAGTGGGGCAGTGAGTGAGTGACTGTGAGGGGCTTGGCTGCTGGCTGGTGTTAAACCCAATTGAATGTTAAACATTCAATATTGTAGGTCTAAAAATTATTTCTCTCTTATCATTGCAAATATCTTTATGGGATAGTTAGCAATGTAGAAGAATTGTAGTGTTTCTTTCAACCATGGTAACATTAGTGTTTCTGACTAAAAGAAAGAAGAATGGTCTATATAGTACTCAGCTATGAAGAAAGAGCTTATCAAGGCTTGTAGCTATTTTGACTTGCACCAAAACTGAACTACACTGATCTCCTTAGAGGCACAGCGTAGTTAAAGTAGAGGGAATTATAAGGGCTGTGTGTTATTTAAGAAATTTATATGATTTCTGGCTGTTAAACTATAGGAAATAATATTTTTTTCCATCACTCCATCCTCCCTTTGCAAATTGGAGAGAAGGATCTGGTAGAGTGACAAGCTGATAGAGGGATGCTTGAAAGCAGTTGCAAAATATTACAATAATTTCAAAAGATTTGCTGATTTTTTTTCGTATTTTATTTGAATGCTTTATTACTAGCAACCAGCATGCTGCTACTATTTATGGATACAGTCTTTGCATCATATGGAAGGACACTGAAGATCCTGAGTAATAGTCAAATATGTCTTATGGTGCTCGTTAATAAGCAGAAGTTAAATCACCAGCCCACAATTGAAAAAGAGAAATGATCACATCAGGAATAAAGTATCCCAGGGAGAGAATTAATGTCACCATAATTACATGGTTCACAGTGGAGGATGTGTGGTTATTACCAGTTCTAGAGAAGCTAATTAAGCAAGTCAAAATTCTTTTTAAACCAGTTTAATCAAGAGAAAAGGCGTTCCCTTGGCTCTGAAAATCTAACTAGCATACAAGAATTGAGAATTCATGGTTACATCAAAAAGAAAGGAAAGCTGGTAATTGTACTGTACTGAGCTGAACTACCTACAATTAAAAAAATGCTAGCTAATGGAAATAGAATTCATCAAATTGTTCACTTTGGCAAAACACAACAAGACTGCTGCCATTCATTAAGTCTCAGTGCTTTGTTACATAGCTTGTACATATTTCTTTTTCATGATTGACTACATTATGTTTTTCATCATATCAACAAAATTACTTTGAGGCAATCTCTCTGCCTTGCCTGATTCACTTAGAGACATCAAACTAAAGCAAGTAAGAATCTGTGATGGAATGGAGAGGGAAAATAGCACTTAGGCTCATAGCAGTCACTAGTAGCAAATTGAAAATGAATCATGTTGAAGTAAACGAAACCTTCTGAAATATTTGCAGAGTGTTGTGTAGTGTCATGCCCTACCCACCCCCTTCAACATACTGGTGGTTAGCAACTGGGATCAGGAAAACACTGGCTAACTCATGAGTATCTGTGTGAATGCCAGCATTGACTGTGCCTCATTGTGATGCAGGAGGTATAATAGACTAACTGGATTTTCATTTTGCCTTAGCCTCTTAGTGCACAAAGAGATTGTGCCTCTCTAGACAGTATGGTTCTCGGCTATTTTACTCTGTTTATTGTGAAGCCATAATCTGTCTGGAAGCATAACTTTAATTTGTTCCCTTTTAAAAGTGGAAAGTAGCCTTCTTAACATGCAAGTTTGTTATTAGAGTCCATTTAAATAACCTTCTGATCATAGTGTTGTGCAATAAAATAAATACGCTATTGTAAGAAATTATATTCTAGAATGCGATATGGACAGATTTTTTGTTATTCTGTTGTCATAATTTATGTCAGCCAGTGTCTCATTATAACAAACATAACAATTCAGTTCTAAAATTCATCAAAATATCTTTGTGGTTCTAATGCCTTAAATGATTTTTCAGAGTGGAGTTGTAGGTATTGTCTTTACTCAGTCTCAAAACCCTGCAAATTAAAAATGATCATTGCTAAAAGAACTTAAGGCATTAAGAATATCTTTAAGAACAAACACTTTTAAATTCCAGAGTCATATACAATGAAATTTAGCTGATACAATTTACTTAACTTCAAGGATATATGTCCTTATATATAGTTTAAAATGGATGAAATTATAAGAATATTACACAGTTAATAAATTTTTCCTATGTTTAGCAATAAAGAAAAATGATAAATCAGAAAGAGTTCACAACTAATAGGCTTTTGTGTATAGAGGAAATAAGAATATGGATGTGGAGGAATGATGGAGTGCAAAATTAAGTGAAATTTTAAAGACATTACTAAGCAGCAGTTGTTTGATATACAAACAAAGATCAGACACAGAAGGAATAGATGGTAGAACTTTCTGTGCTAAAGGCAAGCTACATGCACCTGTAGTGGTGTCAGTAATTAACTGGGATGCTTATATTTTTAAGCTACATAAGATAATATCGATTCACCAAGATATTTACAGTTGTCTCATGTTATCTGACTTCCAGCTAATACTCTTCTCTAATCCAGTTTTTCATATTCTTGCTCAAATCAGTGGAGAAAGGATAATAACTCATTGCATTCTATCATAGGTTTATCCTTTCCTGTGAAAACCCATCTCTTTATTGACCCCAGAGGAAGCTAACAACTCTGTCAAGTGGCTCAAGTTATGTGACATGAAACCTACTCAAATGAAAAAGAAATTAAATAAGATTTTTAAAAGGAAAGTAAAAGGAAGAAAATAAAAACCAACAATTTGGTGATACTCCTATCTACATAAGAAGTAATGGAATAAAAAATTGTACAGACTGAAGTAATTTAAAAAACAAACTGTAATTATTTTTAGCATCATTTTTTGAAAGAAAATATTCAAACACATTGTCTCAGAAATGTTTAACTATATTTCCTACTGCAAAACTCTGCACAGTGGTGTTGCTGGTCATTGCATGGTTTCAGATATTATACTGCTAGTACATTCATACGTATATGAAAATGTATTCATGCTGTACATGTTTTTACTGGTACTCAAATAATATTCTCAAATATGTTATCGTCTTTCCTTTCTTTTTGTCTTTGTTCTACAAGGACCTGATTCAACCTACTGAAGTTAAAAGTATTTTTCCATTTACTCTGAAACAATTTGGATCAATGCCATACAACTCTTTCTTTTTAGAAGAAAAAATGAATTTTAATTACCAAGAACTTACAAACATGCCATTATATAGTTAGTTGCCTGACAAATATAAAAACAAACCTTCTGCTATTTATCTCAGAGGCATATTCTAATAGCACTTTAAAGTCATTGACAAATAAGTTACTGATTAAATAGTTCCTGCAGTGTAAGGATCAAGCAATAAAACTGCTAATGTTTAGTTAATCAGTTTACTTAGCCATTTTAGATGCCTACAGTACATGTTTTTCTGGAGTTTATTTTCGTAAATAGTTATCAATCAATATCTCTAATGTGGTTTACAATAGCCATCAAAAATTAGATTTGCTTGGCAATGAGAAAGATAATCTTCTTATAGATTTGTACAGTAGAAGTATATGTCACTATAAAAGTATCAGTAAAAAAAAGGTTTGTATTTTTGTTTCATGAAAAGATGCATGTACGATTCTTATAAAAACTGAAAATAAGACTTTCTGTCATATTTTAAACATGTAATTTCATCACGGTGAACTTCAGCAGAATTCCCCTGAGCAGTCTGATGTTTCCTTTGTGTGAGGTTTCAGGAAACTTTTCACTTTGATTCCTTTCAAAAGCTAGAAAAATTAAAAGAAAGTTACTTATCAAGCACAGAATCATAAAATGTCTGACTTGAAAGAAACCCACAAGGATCACTGAAGTCCAACTCGTGGCCCTGCACAGGACCATCACCAAGAGTCACATCATGTGCCTGATAGCATTGTCCAAACACTTCTTGAACTCTGTCAGGCTTGGAGCCTGTTCCAGTGCCCAATCACACTTTGAGTGAAGAACCTTTTTCTAATATCCAACCTAAACCTCCCCTGAACCATCTTCAGGCCTTTCCCTTGGGTTCTGTCACTGGTCACCAGAGAGAAGAGATCAGTGCCTGCCCTTCCTCTTCCCCTTGTGAGGAAACTTTAAACTGCTGTATATTGAAGCCGAATTTTTGCCCCAAAAAAGCACAAAAGACTGCTTTAGAGATAAAATTTGTTTCTTTAAAGCAGGAGGTATTTTAATGCAACGTGTTGGAGAGTTCCCAGGTCATCCTGGACAAAGAACTCTGTCGTGTACAATTAACACGGCTTTTTATACAGTTCTGGGCATAAAGTTACATCATAAAACATGCATATTCATTAAATTGCAACATCTACTTGTAATATTCATATATAGGCGGAGTCTTCAATTTGGGGAGGTTTAGAGGTGGGAGTTCCTGTAGCCTTCAT